>NW_008631936.1:0-701 GCF_000691845.1 Merops nubicus
CCCCCCAGCGGCCCCCGCCCCTGGCCGTGCTGCCCCCCCAGGCTCAGCCACCTCAGACCCACTTCTCTCACCGTTTGGTGCCCGGCAGCCTGGACGGCTGAGGAGCAGCGGCCCCAGCCCTGCTTCCAGGGTGCTGGCCCCGTCCAACGCTCTGAAGGGGCTTCCCAGTGCCGGGTCTGCCTGTGTAGGAGCCCGGCCCCAGAGGCGCCTCCCCGGTGCCCAGAAGGAGCCCACTCCCCCCAGCCTCCCGCCTTCCCCCGAGGGTCTCTTGACGCTGCTTTGGGGGATGTGAGCAGAGAGAAAGGGGACCAGGGCAGGGCAGGGGATTTAGGGTGGTAAGTGGAACTTGCAGGCCCCCAAAAGCACCCACCTTCCAGCCAGCTGCTCTGCACTGAAGCCGCAGCTTCTCCCAGGGGATGAGGAGCCCGCCTCAGGCAGTTTTGCCTCCCAAGCCCCCAGAACCTCCAGGGAAGACGGTGCCCAGCACTCTCGATCGTGCTGAGCTGGTGGGCTGCGTGGGGGGAGAGCCCCGTTAGCGGGGTGCGGGTCAGGGTGCCCCTGAAAGCAGAGCCCCGCGGGCTCTTTGGCCGCTGCTTTGCATGCCCAGCTCCGTTTGCCCAGGGTGCCCGCCTCCGAGCCCGGCTCCAGCACCGGCCCGAACCTGGGAGCACCAAATCGGTGAGAAACGGCGATCTCCGCGT
>NW_008631936.1:804-1012 GCF_000691845.1 Merops nubicus
CGCCCCAATGCCGCTCTCTTATACACGGCTTCTGCACAGGCTGCCTTTGCACAGAGGCTGCCAGACCCGAGATTCCGGGACTCTTAATGATTGGCAAATCTCCTCCCTCCTGTGGGTCTGTGCCGACAGCCCAGCAAGCGGCTCGAGTGATTCATGGATAGTTGTGGTCACCGGGGGTAAGAGAAATACTCCAGGTCCCCAGTATGCT
>NW_008631937.1:0-9791 GCF_000691845.1 Merops nubicus
CTTCCCAGGCACAGAGCTGAGGCTGACTGAGAGGTGATTAGGCAGGTAACGAATTATGACTGACTTACATTTAATTAGTTACCCATCTAAAACTAAGTACCAAAGAACTACTTTTCTCTTGGTCCCTTTGTTTTAGTCATTATTTTATGTTCCCCCCTTGCAGGTGCACTCACATCTTAAATACCTTGTGGATAATCATGCTAGTGTGTGGGCGTGTGCCAGTTTCCAGGAAATATGGCCTTCTCCAAGCAACCTGCAGATGTTTGAAAGGTGAGCTTAAAGAACTGAATCTGTCTGACCTCCTAGAAGAGGATGTTTGAAGGCAGGTACACAATTCTAGTCAGTCCTCTCTGTAAATGGGGGATCTTAGTGTGAAGAATTGTTGGTTGCATGTCTAAGATGCTTGTCCCTGATGGTACAAGTACCAAAACGTGGTGGCACGTTCTGGGGGTGTTGAATGGGAAAGGGGAACAGTTCCTATGAATTGTCAAATCCTCCTGGTCCCTGGCCTGCAAAAAGGTTGTTGCAATAAAAGCTACAGTGAAACTGATGTGTAACTTCTGAAGTGAAGGTGCATAGGTTTGTGGGCTGGTGATGACCCAATTCACAGCCAGGCCTGTCCTGAAGTGTAGCTAGTTTGAGGATGTGGGCCTGGAAGCACCTCCTAATTTCAACCTCAAGGTTTTTTCCTGTGTTTCCCACTCAGGGCTGCTGAAAGGGGTAACTTTGAAGCTGCTGTGAAGCTGGGGATAGCATACCTGTACAACGAAGGCTGTAAGTGGGGGAGCTTCTCCTGGGGTCTGAGGGGAGGTTACACTTAGAAAGTTGTTTCTCCTGTATCTCAAACACTGATACTTTTGTACCTGGGTCCTAGAGCAGGGAAGTGCAGAGCCAGCTCACTGCCTTCAGTGGGTGCTGAGGCCTCCTGAGAGGGGTGCTTCACCTTTTGGTGCAGCTTGAGCACCAGGCACCAAATTCCTGGGTGTTAAATCATAGTGTAGAGCTCAGCTCTTTCAGAGAAGTCATCAATGTGTAGCTTATGAGTTTGTGTTTAGAAGTTATTTTAAACTTCTGGTCAGGCCCTGGTCAGTGGTACTCAGTGACAGGACAAGGGGCAACGGGCACCAACTGGAACCCAGGAGGTGCCACCTGAGCAGGAGGAGAAACTTCTTTGGGGTGAGGGGGCAGAGCCTGGAGCAGCTGCCCAGAGAGGCTGTGGAGTCTCCTGCTCTGGAGAGATCCCAAACCCTCCTGGCTGTGACCCTGGGCACCCTGCTGTGGGTGAGCTGCTGGAGCAGGGGGGTTGGATGAGGTAATCTCCAGAGGTCCCTTCCAGCCCTCTCTGTGCTGGGATTCTGATGAGACTTGGCTAATTACCTCACGTGAGGGATGTAACTACAGGGAGTGACGATGGACAGGAGGAGCCTCCTTGCAGAGGGCAGGGCAGGTGACTTACCTGCCCATTGGTTTAACACAGACAGGAATTGATGTTGCTTTGAGTACTGGCACTTGCAGAACACCCACCACCACCCCCCAGTTTAGTGTTTCATGTTCCTAAAGACTAATTGCAGTAAGATTTTTTTCTTCTTTTGCCATCTCCATGATTTTTAAGACTCTAAAGGGCAGACACCGTTCCACCTTTTCCCAGTTGTACCCTAGGGTCTGTCTTGACCTAACTGCTGAGCACACGTTGTGAATGAACCCCCCATCATTTCTGGCTTTGTTGCTGTTCAGTGTCCATCTCAGAGGAGGGCCGTGCAGAGGTGAATGGACTGAAGGCATCTCACTTCTTCAGCCTGGCGGAGCGGCTGAACGCGGCTGCAGCCCCCTTCATCTGGCTCTTCATCCGTCCTCCCTGGTCCCTGAGTGGCAGCTGTTGTAAAGCTGTGGTCTATGAGAGCCTCAAAGCAGAGTGTCAGCTGGAGAAAGTAAGATTTTGTTCTGCCCTTGACTTCAGCAGAGGCTGGTAGCTGCATCGAGTTATTTTGGAGGAAAAAAAGACTTTTATTTCCCCAAGGAGCTGCTATAATCTCACTGCTTCAATGGCTGTGGATCAATCATTTTAATGAATTTATTCCCAAACTTGGTATCTGATGAGTGCCAGAGGCTGGTCCTGTCTCTTCTGAGAGATTCAGCATTGTCTCAAAGATAATATTGAGAAAAACAAGGGGAGGAATGATTGAAAGGCAAACAAAATTGTAGTCTGGAGTTGGCAGCAAAAATTGCTGCTCTTTGTCTGTCATTAACAATGCTTTATCTTAATGCTTTCTTCAGGCTCAGAAAGGATCTATTCTACACTGCTTGGCTAAGGTCTTGAGTCTCTTTGAGGTGAGCACTGTTCCTGATTTGGTGTGTTTGGGGCCTTTTTTGATGATTTTTCTTTTGAAGCTGTTTACCTTGAATTAATTAAACAAACAAACAAACAGCCAAATGCTCAGTTTCCTCGAGTGGCCTAGGAGTTTCTGTTCTCATGAGTTTAATTTACTTGTTGATTAAAGGCACATTATTAACTTGGTTTATTGAATTTTACAAACAGTGAAATTAATTGGGGTGTGTTCATGTCTCAATGGAAGCCTTCCAGTTGTAAAGCATACCAAAAAAACCCAAACCTTCAGTGGCAAGTGAGCCAGAAAGCTCTTGTCAAGCTGAGGAAAACTATTAGCTGCTTTTTGAGCCTGGATCTTCAAAGGGCAGCACTGGGTGGCTGGGGAATTGCCTCTGCAGGGCACTCACAACTGGCTGATTCTGAAGTACTGAGATCTGGCATCTGGCTGGCTGGGCAGCAAAACTACTGTCATGTTTTTTGTTCTTAGGATGAAGAAAAAAGAAAAGAATCGCTTGAAATGCTTGAAGAATCTTCAAAGCAGGGTTGTTTAAACAGCTCCTACCTCCTTTGGGAAAGTAACAGAAAGGCTGCTGTAAGTAGCAGGTTTTTTTGTCTCAAAACAACTTCACTGTAACTTCTGGACCTCTGTTGGGTGCAGTGAGTGAACACAAACTGCTGTTCCTCAGAGCTTCATAAACATGGAGAGCACCAAGAACTCTTTCAGAGGAGCTTTGGTGCCTGCCCTGGTGTTTGAAGTGAGTCTGCAGGCAGCTGTAGCTGAGGTGCAGGCAGAAGTTCCTTTATGCTGGCCCTGCTGAGGGCACAGGCCTTGCTGGCTAGTGATCCTGCAGGAGCAGGAGTGGGAGGCTGCTGGTGTTGTCAGTAATAAATCTGCCCAGGCTCTGCTCTTGGACTCCCAGGTGACCTGACTCATTTCCTTTGAGACCTCGGGCAAGAACTGAAGAAAGCTCCTTAAAACCAACTTTGTTGTGGTGATGAGAAATGGCTTGGTTGCTGAAATAACAGATGGACCCACAGGCAGTGGTTTTTCTCTGGATATTAGTACTACAGTCCTTCTGTTTGATGTACAAATAATGGATTTTGAAACCTGTTTCTGTTCCTCTCTGTAGATGTCAGACCCTGGCAGATACCTCCAAAGTCTCAGGAAGCTACGAGACTATGCAGCAAAGGGCTGCTGGGAAGCACAGGTAAGATTGGCTGTTCTCCTGGGAAAAGTCTGAATTTGGTCTTTTCAATGCTGCCATCATAGGCCTGACCCCTCACTTTAGAAGCAGGCTCAAAATTGCTGAATAATATCAACGTGTGATGTGGGTATTTACTCTGTGAGTCCTTCTCTTTTGGAAAGTAGCTCACATCTGTGGTACAGCCTGAGTAAAGAGGCATTTTTTGATGGACTTAAAAGCCTGCCCCAAATAACTAACGTGTGTGTGTGTGTGTGTGTGTGTTCAATGGTGAGGACAAGCTGAGAACACCTGACTGAAGTATTTTGTCACATTTACTCTGTTTTCAGCAGGAAAAAAGGACCATCCTGGACTGCCTTAGTTTGTGTTTGGTAAAAAAACAAACCAGCCTTCTTTTGTGTTCTCTCTGCTACAGATAGCTTTAGCCAAAGCTTGTGGGAATGGAAACCAACTAGGATTAGAAGCCAAATCTTCCAGTGAAACAGTGTCTCAAATCTTTCAAGCTTCCCTTCCCATCAGGAAGCAAAGTATCTTCACTGTGCAGAAAGGAATGAATGAAACAATGAGGTAAAAACCCAGCTCTGGGAGTCAGGCCCCACAGCAGAAACCATTGCCTGCTTACATGTGGAGAGGGAAACCAACCCAGAATGAGGTCTGTTGGAAGATGGTGGGTTTCACTTTGCTCTTCTGTGATGGATTATGTGTGAGGAGAGAAACACAACACCTCAGAGGTGTCAGAGCCCTTATTTCAAACCCTGATGAAGAAGTGAAAGGAGATGTGAGGGTTTTCCTGGACGTTCAGTTCTTGCATTTGTCAAGACTTGTTAGAGTCTTGTTATCTTGGTTGGTCTCTAGTTATCTTAGGTGGCCTCTAGCCTCCAATTTGATATTCCCTACTCTTCCTTGTGTGAGGAGTGCTTATTATAGGATAGTTTCTAATTCCATTTCACAGAGAAATTAGGAAGACTGTTGACCCTTCCCAGAACAACAGACTTCTGGTGGCAAATCCTTCTCTCTGTGCAATGTGTCACTTTTCTGAAAATTCTTTTGATGAAATTTCTTGGCTGGGAACTTGTGAGTGGAGAAAGGACTTGGAGTAGACGTTTAGCACAGGTTTGAACAGCTTCTGACTGCATAGGTGTTGTCTCTTTCCTGCCTAGGTACATCCTGATTGACTGGCTGGTAGAAGTGGCTACCATGAAGGACTTCTCCAGCCTGTGCCTTCACATGACAGTGGGCTGCGTGGACCGTTACTTGAAGCTGAGACCTGTGCCCCGGGCTCGCCTGCAGCTCCTGGGAATAGCCTGCATGGTCATCTGCACACGGTAGGACCTCTGACTGGTGAGCAGAGCTGGTTATTGTTATCATTCAGATCCATCTCTGAAGCTCAAGGGGTTTTTTTCCTCCCCCCCTCTTGCTCATAATAATGATGGAAAGAATCTTTGGCTTCCCCCTACGCTGACTGCGGCTTGAGCTGTGTTCACATACACACACACACACAGTCCCTGCAAATGAGATGCAAAATGTGATTCCCTGAATGTTCTTAAATCTGAAAAAACTCCATAGTTGATCTAAATGCATTCCAGCACCAACTGAAACCTGTCATGCCACACGGGGGAGAGTTAGCCCTGTAAGGAACAGCTGTGGTGGTGCTGTTCCTAGTTTATTCTGTTACGATCAGGTGAACCACATGGTGTGGTGGAAAAAATCATTGTTCTGTGGTGGCTTCCTTAGTATTTTGCATCTTAACTTAGAGGAGGTTTCACAAATGGGGCATCAGGAACATTCTAATAGGTGGTTCCAGCTTAAAAGTGAAATGAATGAAGAGCTGCTGTTGTTTATTCTCTCTGTGTACCTGGGAAAGTACCTTATGAAGTTGCTTAACTCTTTTAATCATCTTGGGTGCTTTTATCTGCCTCCAAAACCTTAGTGGACACGTGCACAAGTTCCTGTTCTTCTGGGGCTAACTGTGATTATTTGATTGCAGTTTCATCAGCAAAGAGATCCTGACAATACGGGAAGCTGTGTGGCTAACAGACAACACCTACAAGTATGAAGACTTGGTCAGAATGATGGGTGAGATCATTTCTGCCCTAGAAGGAAAAATAAGGGTGAGTTTGGAAAGCAGGTGGAATATTTCAGCCCTTGGGCTGCTAAGGAAGTCAGGTTGTTGTAATAAGCACTTCTTACTGAAGCTGTTGGGGTTGCATGGGAGGGTTCTCAACCAGCTATGGAGACCATCCATGTTTCAGAGCATGCAGATACAAAACCTCTGCCTTTCCATAGAGATTAAAACTGAAGTTTTAAGAAGCCAATTATTCTTTCACAGGAGAATGTTTCAGTGTCATTGTAACAGTTAACCCCCTAATGTGATGAAAACAGCATCTCCTGGGAATGACTGTTCTAAATACCACAGACCGATCGAGGTTGGAAAATCCTTTAATACTTGCTACTCATCTTGTATTTGCAACCTGTTCTCTGCACTAGATGCCTACCGTTGTGGACTACAAAGAAGTCTTGTCAAATGTCACCTCTCTGGAGAGAAGAACTCTTCACCTCTACAGCTTCATCTGTGAACTGTCACTCCTGAACACGAGCCTGTGTGTGTACTCCCCAGCTCGGCTGGCTGCCGCGGCGCTGCTGCTGGCCAAGATCCTGCACAGGCAAGGTGAGGAACCCCACCTTAGGTGGAGCTGCAGCGTGCTGTGGCAGGCTGCCTGGCCTTTTTAGGGAGCCTTTGGGGTGTTTGGTGTTTGGTATTACTTAGTCTAAAACCAAAATGTCTCATTCACTTGGCTGGGGGAGCAGAGAAGAGTCATAGAATTGGTTTGGTTGGAATGGACATTTTAAGATCATCAGGTCTTAACATTAAGTCCAGCTGTTAACCCAGCACTGCCAGGTCCCCACTGAGCCATGGCCCTCAGCACCACATCTCCACAGCTTGGAAACCCCTCCAGGGATGGGGACTCCACCACTGCCCTGGGCAGCCTGGCACAGCCCTGGACAATCATTTTGGGAAGACATTTTTCCCCATGTCCAACCTCAACCTCCCCTGGGGCCACTTGAGGCTGTTTCCTCTCATCCTGTCCCTTGTTTCTTGGGAGCAGAGCCCGACCCCCCCCTGGCTCCAGGCTCCTGTCAGGAGCTGTGCAGAGCCAGAAGGTCTCCCCTGAGCCTCCTTTGCTCCAGGCTCAGCACCCCCAGCTCCCTCAGCTGCTCCTCCCCACACTTGGGCTCTGGACCCTTCCCCAGCTTCGTTGCCCTTCTCTGGCCACGCTCCAGCCCCTCAAGGTCCTTCTTGGAGTGAGAGGCCCAATCCTGAACCCAGGATTCAAGGTGTGGCCTCACCAGGGCTGAGGACAGGGGGACAGCTAGAAGACTTTGGAATGAAGAGTTGAGGTCAGGGTATTTTACCTCATAACAGCAATGATGAACAGGATGATTAACATCAGACTATGCAAGTGTTGTGTTTAACCAAGACTGAAGATTTCTGTACCTATCTATATCTTCAGCTGGGCAGGTAAACCTGCTCCTGCAGCTAATTGTGATCTTGAACAAGCTATGTATGGGTGTAAGCTTGTAAAGATTGATCTTCAGCCCATTAAAAAAAAAAAATAAAACCAGATTGCAGAACCACCAAGTTTTGTGAAATGGTATTTGTTATTCTTTTCCAGCACACCCCTGGACCAGCCAGCTGGCTGAGTGCACTGGTTTCTCTCTTGAAGATCTGTTGCCCTGTGTGCTGAGCCTCTACCAAAAGTGGTAATAGTTTTGGAACTCTCTTGGGAGGGCACATGGGCACTTGGATCCCAGCTCTTGCAGACATTTGTAGTCAGCCTTTCCTGATGAAGAAGGTGGCTCTGGGAAACTGCCTTGCTCCCCTCCCACAAGGCACTATGGTCTAGGCAGCAGTTCAGGGACAGCTCTCCCTGTCTCTCCCAACTGGTGGGTTCCCTGGGTCACAGAGAACGTGATGCTCCTCAAGGCTTAACAGCTCTCAGCTTCCCAAACAGCACTAGTCTCAGAAGACTGCAGCTGGCTTAGTGGTGTGCTTCAGGAAGGAATTCCAGCAGCAAAAGTAGCTCATGTTTTAAAAAGTACCAGGCAAATACCTTGTTGCCTTTTCTGTTCCCTGATGTAACTAGATGCTCCTACCTTAGAACCCAGGTGACCTGGCTAGCTGCTTGCCTGATAGAACACCAACCTCCTGAGCACAGAGCTGAGAAGGACAGAGGGGAAAGTACTTAAACTGGCTGGTTTTGTTCACAGGGTATCACATAATCCATTCTAAGATTGGGGATTTAATCTCTCTTTCCAGTTTCCATGGTGATGTCCCAAAGGACTACAGGCAGGTGTCCCTGACTGCAGTGAAACAGCGATTCGAAGACGAGCGCTATGAAGAAATAGGCAAAGAAAAGGTGGGTTGAGCTCTGTCTTTATTGGCTCATGTCTGACACCCAGAGCAATGCTACTGCATGGCAGGGGTAGTAAACTGCCAGTAATGGGCACTGGGTTCCAGCTTTAGGCCTCTGGAGGAAAGAATGTGGAAAGTGGTGGTTTTAAATGTCATCTGTGGGGACTGTACCTGCTCTGAGTGCCTGTGGGAAGAACTTGTTGGGATATATTTCTCCTAGAAAATAAATAACCCCCTTCTGGATGTTTATTCCTTCTGGGAATCTCGTGGTCTAATTCTTACTGTCTCTGGTTTTTCAGATGATGAGTTACAGCCAGCTCTGTTCATTGTTGGGTGTGAAACAGGAGGACCCGGGGCCCAGCCCCTTGCACAAGAACGTGGTGGAAATTCAGACTTTCCTTAGCTCCCCCTGTGGAAAGAGAACTAAAAGGCCAGTATAACTCAGTGCTGTAAATGGAGCTGAAGCCCTTCCTCCTCTCTGCTATCCTGAGGTTTCATAGTTTCATATTTCAGTATGAAAATTTTCCATAATATTCCAATATATTCCGTGATAATTTCCATAATATTTCCAATATATTCAATTTTTCTATAATTACCTTGACATACCTATTAAAAGAGCCAGAAAAGAAGCCCTGGCTCTTAATGGGACTTGTGGATTTTCTGGCTGCAGGAGGAGGGAAGACAGCATCCAGGATGACAGAGGCAGCTTTGTGACTACACCCACAGCAGAACTATCCACCCAGGAAGAAAGTCTTCTAGATAACTTCTTAGACTGGAGTCTAGATACCTGCTCTGGTTATGAAGGTGATCAGGAAAGTGAAGGCGAGAGAGAAGGAGATGGTAAGGGCTTTATTCTCTGTATAAAAAGAAGACAAGGGAATTGAAACTGTCTTCTTATCTCTGCTTAAAACTGGTTCTCAGGCAACTGAAGCCTGAACTTTCAGCTGAAGACCAGCTGGAATAACTCTTCCCCCTTCCCCAGTGGTTAAAACTGTTAAACTCTTTTAGAGGTATAGATCTGTTCTCTTCCTCTGCACTGCTTCAGAACATCCTCTCTGCAACCACCTGCCAGGAGGTTGGGGTGAGGTGGGGGTTGGTCTCTTCTCCCAGGTAACCAGTGATAGGATGAGAGGCAATGGGCTGAAGCTGCCCCAGGAGAGGTTTCGATGGGATATGAGGGTGAATTTCTTCCCTGGCAGAGTGGTGAGGGATTGGCCCAGGCTGCCCAGGGAGGTGCTGGAGTCACCACGCCTGGAGGGGGTTTAAAAAACATGTGGACGTGGCACTTGGGGACGTGGTTTGGTTGTCATGGGAGTGTTGGGTTGATGGTTGGACCGGATGATCTCAGAGATCCTTTCCAACCTGAATGATTCTGTGATGAGGGGGTTTGTAGCTGCTAAGTGTATCCAAGTGAGACCCTTTCCAGAGTCTTCTGGCCCTGGAGTGAACAGGATGCACGGCCCAGTCAGGAACATTGTGCTGGCTCTGGGACTGGCTGTTGACTTTCTGAACAGCTCTTAGAACCTACCCAAAAGGTCCGAGGGGAGAAGTTACTGTTTTCAATGAGGCTGAACTTGGTGCTGTCCCCTCCACGTGCAGGCAGCCGTGAGGTTTACGCTCTGGCTGGGGTCTGCTTTTGCTGCTGCTGGATGTTGCTGGGTGTCACCTGGTGCTGCCCCAGTGAACGCTGCTCTCCCTTTCCCCCCCGGCAGTGACAGGCCCCAGTGGGATCCTGGACGTGACCGTGCTCTACGTGGACCCCACGGAGCACTGCTGCCAGGACTCCAGCGACGAGGACAACCTGGGCGCGGGGTGGGCGGGGGGTGCCAGGCTGCCCGCTGCCCCCCCC
>NW_008631938.1:0-4542 GCF_000691845.1 Merops nubicus
TCAAACGCCTCACTGAAATCAAGATAATGCTGGAGATGAAGAGCTGAGGAGCCCCTGGGTGGCCTTTTCACTCCTCATCCCAGACTGACCCAACCATAAATATGGGCAGAGAAAACCAGAGGAAAAAAAAACCCTATTTTTAGCCATCGCTGGGTGGAGAGGAAGGTTCATTTTTAAGGCTTGAAGACCAGCCTTTGATGGTCCAGGGCCTGGAGCTGAGCCCAGCATAACACGTTCATCCAGAAAACCTCCTGCCCTTGGTTATTAGCTCAGCTTTAACACAGAAGCTACAGAACTCAGCTCAGCCTCAGTAATTGGGAAGTCTCTCCTCAGGGAGGCTCTAAGACACACAGACACCCAGCCTGGCCCCTTCACCTGCACGTTCAGACACCTCCCCACACACATGATCCCTCTCTCCTCCTCTCTGACGCCGAGCCCCAACGCCTCCGAGTGCTGCCTGGAGGGGACTCTGTGTGTGTGACAAGCACAGAGATGTTTTCCAGGAAGCAGAAAACCTCACAGACTTCCCTCTGTCTTCCCCCAGACGCTTTCAGCTCCCAACCTTACAGACTGCATTAAAATCAGATGCAAATCTCCCCTCTGTAGAAACACCTGCCTGATAAGAGCCTTTGTTCCTCCCAGGCAGAATGGCAGTTTGAGGAATGCCCTCCTCTAAGAGAAACGTCTCTTTAACCTCCACATTATCTAGAGGTGGTTAAATGCCACGTGCCCACCTGCAGCAGCTGATAGGGACACTGCAGGAAGCTGATACCATCTTTCATTTCTCATGGGTGACCCCACAGCTCACCCACTGCCAACCACCTTCTTTCCCATTGTCCAAGGCACCAGCTGCATCCTCCCAGGTCCTAACCACCCTTCTCTATCTAGTCAAAGCCTGTCATTTCTACCAACATCATTAACAACAAAATTTGGGACAAAATGTTTTGCACCTTGGGGCTATTTTTTGTTCGTTTTCCAGTCACAGCTGGGAGGAGGAGGAGGTTTGTTTCTTGGCTTTGCAAAGGAAGCTGCTCAGAGAATGACAAGCCTTTGTTCTTCCTAGGGAGCTCGGAGAATTGGCACTTCCAGAATTCAGGTCCTTAGGAGGCCGTTCAGACCCAAGGCTGTTGAGAAAATTGATTATAGGTTCCATGAAGCGAGTTGTGAGGAAGCGAAGCTGGCACCGTTGGCTGCCAGCCCTGCTTGCCTCAGACTGACACTCCCAAAAGCCTGAGAGACCCAGGCACCAGCTCAGGGGAAAACCCTTCCTGCAAAGTTCAGCAGCACAGCTGAACAGCCCTGACACAGCAGCCCAGAGCCAAGGCTCAGATCTGCCCCCACCCCCACGGCACGCTGGTGACAGGCAATGCTCTCAGTGTCTGAAGGGCAGGGGCAAGAGGCTGGTCAGTGGTGCCCAGGGACAGGACAAGGGGCAACGGGCACCAACTGGAACCCAGGAGGTGCCACCTGAGCAGGAGGAGAAACTTCTTTGGGGTGAGGGTGCAGAGCCTGGAGCAGCTGCCCAGAGAGGCTGTGGAGTCTCCTGCTCTGGAGAGATCCCAAACCTGCCTGGCTGTGACCCTGGGCACCCTGCTGTGGGGGAGCTGCTGGAGCAGGGGGGTGGGATGAGATGATCTCCAGAGGTCCCTCCCAACCCCACCATGCTGGGATCCTGTGATAGTCACACAGTACCAGGCAGCCTCCCCCCAAACCCAGTGACCCCTCCCCAGTTTAACAAGACATCCTCCAGACTCTCCAGCAAGAGCTGGAAAACAAAGGACAGCACACAAGGAAACCCACCACTCGTGTCTTCAGCAGAGTTTGGCCCTGGGGTGAAGATGGGACACTGCATGGCACAAACTGATGGCAGTGGGTGCCCCAAGCCCCTGCCATGGACCTCACCCCCTTCTTGCTATGGGCCCTGGCACCCTGTAAGTGCTGGAGAGCTGGGAAAGCACTGCAGCACCACCAGCATCCCACGTGTGACCCCAGCACCATAAGGAGACACCTCCTGGCCCTTTACCAGCCCTGCATACAATGGAATGATCTCTTCTGTGGGCTGATGCTGGTAACACTCACCACAGCAACAGCAGATGGTATTCACCCATACCCAAAAGCCCTTCAACCAGGCTCTGCCACCCACTGTGCCAGGTCTTGCCTACACGCCTACTGAAAGACCACTTTTGTTGCAAAAAGCTGCAGCTGAAAGTTCTAACCTTGCTCCAGAGATAGGAGAGTGAGGTACAAGGTCTCCTCCAGCAGCCCCATCTCAGGGACTCTGAGCAGATCCCTCACATCTGAACCTCAACATCCCTCCCACAGGCACCTCTCAGCCCAGCTCATGCCATGAGAGGACACGTTGTGCTGAGCTCCCTCCTGGCCAGTTTTTATTTGTCTTCTGGCATTTGGGAGGGTTATTCATACAGAAGCAAGACTAGGTGGACAATAACCCCACAGTGCTACAGCATCAGCACATGTTGTTTCAGGAAACTTGAAAAAAAACCCTGTCAACAGGGACTTCAGCCCAGCAGTGCCTCACCCTGGCCCCTAAGTCAGGTCGTGTTTATTTTTAATAACAATCCCTCTATTAAAACTGCAGCAATTGGAGGTGGTGGAGACAGGAGAGGAAAAAAAAGGGAATATTGAACCTGGAAGCCTGGATAGGGACCTCCCTGTTTTCCTTATCCTCAGCAAAATAATCCTAAAAACAATCAAAAGCTTGTCCTCCCTGTCAGCCCATCCTTTCATTTGGGGATCCACAGATGCTTTGGCAGAGCTGGCACAGCAAGGAGAAGGCTTTTTATGCTGCCCTGCCTCTGGTAACTCAGTAAAACCACATTGATGGGATTAACTCAGCTAATCCCTGGTAAATGCAGTTTTGTTGCACCGGGTTTGGATTCAGAAAACAGCCAAGCATCAAAAACAGAGCAAAAAAAAAGCAGAGGTGAGGATATTCAGATGCCAACATGGAGAGCAAATGATGGTAAACACTAAAATCCAGCAATCCACTAAAAATGGAGCCTCACAGAGGATTTCTGGGAGATAAAGGGAGTTGAGGGAAGGTTTCAGGGCTGCTGCCTTTATACCTGGTTTTATATTTCATGCTCAACTCTGTGACACCCTCCCGGAGCAAGAGAAATGGGTCTGAGAGCTTCATTTTAGCTTGGGCTGAACTCCAAGCCCACCAGAAACACCCTCAGACGGGGCTGGTGCACACAGGGAGGGGTTTCCTCACCTCTCCCTGGCACAGGTCCATGGGGAAACCCCCCAGTGCTCAGCACCCCCCAGCACCACGCTGCTGCTTGGAACAAAGCCCATCTCTTGGCCAACAGAGCAGACACCCAGGGATGGCTCCAGTCCCTCTCTGCACGCTCCAGCTCCTCCAGCTCCCTGCCCTGCCCCAACCTGTGCCTCCCCCAGAAGGAGACCCACAGCAAGGGCAGCTCCTTCCTCTCAGCACCGAGGAGCTCAGGAAGGAGGGAGTGTGATGCCATCCAGCACATCCCCAGCCACGGGCAGAACTCAGATCTCTTCTGTGGGCACGGCTGGACCTGCCTCAAACCCCACGAGACCTCTCTCCAGACAGCACTTTCCTCTCAGGCCCACGGCAAGCAATTCTCTTGCTTTAACATGACTTGACACTGTTTCCTTCCCCAGGTACACTGTCTGCCTTTCCCTCCCTCTCTCTCTCTGGTTTTTGCTCCCTGCAAAGCTGTCAGGGGCTGGCTCAGGCAGAGCTCTGCAGCACGGGAGCACAGGGGGGATTGTCACAGCAGTGAGACCCAGGAGATGCTGCTTTCTTTCCTTTCATTGCAAGAGCAGGGTCAGCCCCTGCTCCCAGCTCTCCCACGGGGCCAGCTTGCCATGGGGCTGTGTATTTCCCCAGCACCTTACACAGGGGCATCACAAATCACAGCCAGGTCCACAAAAAATCCAGACCCTGGAGCTTTTGATGCCCAACAGGGTGCTGATTAGCCGGAGGGCCCCTGTGACACTCTGCTGTCACACTGGTGGGGGTGCAGGGTCAAACCCAACAACCCAAGACTCACAACCTGTAGAGCCTGAGATCTGCAGAAGAGAAACACCTCTGCCAGCTCCCATCTCCTTGGCCACAGCCCTTCTCAGCAGCAGCAGCCTGGCAAGCTCAGGCTTGGTGTGCCAGATGGAGGCCTTCAGGCGAGCAGGCAGGCTTGGGTTTAACATGCTCAACAATCCTGCAGGGATCCTGAGCCCAGATCCTGCATCTGCTCTGGTCGCCCTCAGGCAGCCTCCGTGGGGTTCCCTGCACGTAGGGAATCCCAGCACGACACCAGCACCCAGGGAGGGGAGAGAAAACAAAGCTCAGGCAGGGAAATTGAGCCAGCCCTGCAAAATCATAGTCACAGAATCCTTTTGCTTGGAAGAGACCTTTCAGATGGAGTCCAACCCTTCCCCAGCACTGCCAGGTCCCCACTGCCCCGTGTCCCTCACCCCACATCTCCACGGCTTGGAAACCCCTCCAGGGGTGGGGACTCCACCACTGCCCTGGGCAGCCTGGCACAG
>NW_008631938.1:4754-9070 GCF_000691845.1 Merops nubicus
TCCCCACACTTGGCCTCTAGACCCTTCCCCAGCATCTTCATTGCCCTTCTCTGGCCCCTCAAGGTCTTTCTTGGAGTGAGGGCCCAAAACTGAACCCAGGATTCAAGGCACAGCCTCACACAATGCCAAGTACAGGGGACAATCCCTGTCCTAGTCCTGCTGGCCACCACATGGGGCCACTAGCCAACATGAAGAGGTAAAGCAGGGCTGGCTGGCTGCTGTCCTCTGGCAGAGGCTGTGACACAGCCAAGCTTGGATAAGGCAGAAGCAGCCCCATGCTCTGCACCCCATTTTAGAGCAGCCCACCACAGAGTCCCCAAAACACACCCACAGCACCAGTGACCCCCTGAGCCACCACCTGCCTTCTCATGGCCCATTATCCATTTTCTAGTCCACTGCAGCAGGGCAGGAACATCCCAGGAGCTCCAGGTCTGGCATCCTTCCAGCACTACTGGAGACCCATCTCCAAGGGAGGGCGATGGAGCTGTTGTGGATGCCGAGTGTGGCAGGACCCTTGGTGGGAACCACAGCATGCTATCTTTAGAAGGAACACATGCTCTGCTCAATTCCTTCTGCTCTACTTCCTACGTGAAGCCCTTCACGGTACGTGCTCGCAGGGGCACAGGGGGAGGAGGGGGCTCTCTGTGTCCCACAGCTCATGCTAACCAGACCAGTCAATGAGCACCAAGTAGGCTGGCATTTAAACTGTGACACCATAACACGTCTCCTCCTAACCAAGGACTTGGTTGTCACTCTATCAAGAGCCCCAGGAGCAGGTCAGTCCAATGGGGCGTTGACCAGAGCCACCTTCTCCACCCTCACCACCCCCAGCCAGCTCCAGGGGAAGGAAGGCTGCTGTAAGCCCTGGGTAAAGAGCATAAAGAATCCATTCCCAAACTTGTAGTCTAGACTCATCCAGGTCCAGGAGCTGTTCACTTCCATCCTTTCACATATTCCCAAATGCCAACCTCATGGTGACAGCTACAGAAGTGTGCCCTATGGAAGGCTATAGGGCCAGCAGGTCTCTGCATGAAAGAGCCACCCAGGAAATCTCATCACCTGCTTGGAGTTTGTGCTGTCAAATGAGGTCCTTCCAGCAAGTTTCTCCACCCTTGCTAGAGATGAATTTCAACACCCTTAGGCTGGAGTCCAACCTCTGCTTCCCAGTGGAGTGTTTTTACCCTTAGACTCTGATATAAATGGGACAAAGGGTTACTGCCTGCCTCAGAGAGTCTGCAGGAAAAGTGCTGATGGGTTTTGTGGGATTTGGGTGTGATCTCAGCCTTCTAACTCATGGTCCTCCTGAGACTTAGTCATACAGCACCCTGGTTTGTGAACCACAAAGAGGTCAATGCAACGGAGAAGCTCTGAGCTCAGACCAGCCAAGACTTTCTCCCAGCTTCCAGGGGCTCCCACACTTTATGGGAATCTGCCCCCAAAGCCCATGCCAGGAGCAAACAGCCAGCACTCACACTGCCTGGGGAAGGGGACAGGAGAAAGAGACTCCTCTCTGCAGGACAATTAAACCCCAGTGCAGCCTCACGGGAGGGACGGGATGAGGAGACACCCAGACTGTCCCTGCTCCCGTCTCTGAACCTCTCCTCAGTCTGCCCCCACCTCTGGGGGTCACGATCTTGCCAAACCACGTGAAGGAGAAAGAAAAACATTTGGCAAGGAGTCGGCAGCTGCTCGCCCGGGCTGCCAAACCTCATCAGAGCTGCCTGAGGGCAGAGCAGGGCTCTGCCACCCCCACACTCCCCCACCAGCTCCACCACAGCCCCACGGCAGGACAACACGCTGCCAGCCGAGGAGAGCAGGAATTGCTCAAGCCACCTGGCTCCCCACAGAGCCCAGGCAGGATTTTTAACAGCAAGAGCATTCTCTCCATTAAAACAAACAACTGGAGAGCTGGGTCGTGCCTTGTCTTGGGCGACGCCACGCTGCCTGTGCTGCACCAGAGGGGTGGCACGGCTGGCACCCGTCACAGCCTTGCCCACGGGGTGCTGATGGTTGCCCCCCACACTGGCTGACTGGCGAGGCAGCTCTGGTGGCTCCTGGCCCCTTGCCTCAGCAGAGGGGTTGCAGCCACAGGAGCTTGCTGCAGCCCAGTTCCCCTCCCACCAGGGGCTGCTCACAGTGAGGGGCCAGCTCCTGTTTTCTCTGCAGGGGTTAAGTGAGGGGGGAAAGTGGGAATCCTGCCCATGGATCCAAACTGAGTCCTGAGAGGGAGCAGCGCTCGTCCTCAGTCCTGGCAAAGAGGGAATCTGCCTCTTCTGCTCCCCAGAGGGGTGCACAGAGTGGGAGCACAGGGAGTTTAGTGGTTCTCCTGCTCCCCGGGCCTCTGGGGCACCAATCTGATACACTGCCCTTCTCACTGAGCTTAGGAGGCACTGAGGAAAGCCCAAGGCTCCTCACAAATGTTTATTGCTCCTCTCCAAGAGGAACAAGAACTAAAAAGTCCCCGAGGAGTCCTGCAGCAGGTCTCCTGGCCAGGCAAGCAATTAACACACTGTCAAGGAAGCAGAAGAGCTCTAACAACTGCAGCTGCTGAGCAGCCTCCAGCTCCTTCCCTTCTCTTTCGGAGCCAAAGGAAGGAGCTGCTCACCCTCTGGGCCAAAGGTCCATTTTGGCTTCATCACAACAACCCACAGCAGCCTGACACACCCTGAACTGGATGTAAGGTGGCTGTGGCCAGGCAACCAGGGGCTAGAGGCACAAAGAGCAATCCTCTGCCTCTGCTCTGCCAGGGGACACCAGACGAGGCCACTTCACCATCCCAAAACGTTCAGCTATGCCTCCAGCCAAGCAGGGTTGCCCTGAGGTTCCTTGCAGCTTCCTCCACCCACCACCCAGCACTCCAAAGGGATAAACACAAAGTCTGGAGGTAGGAGGAGAGGAATAATGATTCCTCTTGAGGCATTCCTACTGAACATGACTCAGGGAGTTCTGGTTTCAAATCTCTCCTGGTGCTGACGAAAGCAGACAGTGGACCTGTTCTCCTGGGGGACACCCAGCACCAGCTGAGCCTCTTCTCACAGAAGGCATCTCAACCCACTTTAACACAGTGATCCTGCTCCACCCCATAAAGAAACCCAGCTGGGAACAGGAGTTCAAACCTTGCTTGGCAATCTCTGCAGGAAAAAAAGATTTTGGACAGCCTGGCAGGGCCTGAGCACCATCCACAGGCAACACGAGGAGCAGGATGGGGGGAGTGTTCCCACCAGACCACAGCTCTGACCCTTCCTACATCAGCAATAATAAATCCCAAAGAATTCCACAGTGGGAAGCATTAAACTCTTGACACAAGTCACAACCCAGGCCCAGCAATGAGGCTGGAACAGCCAGAACACTTGAATTTGGCTAAAACAGGGAGGAAAAATTAAACAGAGGGGAGGGGGGTGCTTTGTTAAAGATTCATATGAGGAAGCATTACTCTCCTTCATAAATAAAATGTGTTCCTCCTCAATTAATATGCATCACTCCTCTCTTCTCTAATGAAGCCAAGCTCTGTCACAGAACTCAGCCCTAATGCTTTCTGTCAGCAACACACAGCAGCACTCCAGCACCATTTCTCTGTCATTTTTTTTCCTCTCCAGGTGGTTCTCAGCTTGTGCCTGTCCTGAGCAGCAGACCCCAAGGACTCACAGCCACAGTGTCAGCAAGGACATCACACTACAGCTACAGGAGCCACCCTGCAGTGCCAGGCAGTGCCACCCCTCCCTGGGGCATCGGGGTTTCTTCTACAGAAGTCTAAGCACTCCCTCCTGCTGGCCTATATTTGGTGTGGGATATTTAAAGCCATGAAAAGAGGAAGACACAGGAATCCCCCAGTGAGCAGAGGCTGCTCTCAGGAAAGGTGAAGGCTGGTGGGGAGCAACACGTACCCTGTGTTCCCATTACCTGACTGGGGAGCTCTCCACTCCCACACTGCTCTGTCCACCCCAGAGGTGGCTGGGATGGGATTTGAAGGACACCTTGTTGGCCCTTCTGGGTCCAGCTGCAGGCAAAAGGCAGAGAGCCAAATGCCAGCACACCCAGTCCCCCTAAAGGGGAAATCTGTGGTCTTTGGAGTCCAAAAGCAGGTGATGGACCTTGTGCAGCCTGAAGCCCACAAGCAGCTTCTGAAACAGGGCTGGTACCATCCTCCTTCTCTCTCAACTCCAGCCCCAGGGAGGAGAGCCACACAGAGGGAGGAGTGCAGGAGCCAGACCAGCTCAAGGCAGCTTTGGAGATGAGTGTTTGAGTGAGTTTCCTCATTTAACCCCTCAAAATCCAGCTTGCACAGCCAGAGAGCGAGGCTTAAGTCTAATTCCTGC
>NW_008631938.1:9101-13849 GCF_000691845.1 Merops nubicus
GACACCACACAGTATTTACAACACCACAGCACCAGACACCACACAAAGAAACAAAAAACAGTCCTTGGTTTAAAACCTCCTTACACAGGTCCCATTCAGGAGGGCCTGGAACTGATAGATCCCAAATTTTCCTTCACTGGGCTGGTGAAAGCCTTGTATCTGCTTGAGACAGCACATGCTGCTACACCACAGGAGAGCCAAGAGCAATACTTCTAATCCTGCCTTAACCAACATGACTCACCCATTTATTTTCACTGGTATGTTCATGGTTATTTTAAGCTTTGTCTAAAGAATGCCAGCTCCTGGATAATAACTGGAATGAAAGATGGCAGTAGTTTTAGTCTGCTTTACAACTAAAGATTTATTTTTAGTGCCTTAAAAAGAAACAACAAAACAAACCACACTAAACTGAGAAGTGAAACTGGCCTGTAAATTATTCTAAACCCACTGGCACTGATCTCCTACAGCAGATCCACATGAGCAAGTCCCACCTCCAGGCCAGAGTCCCCAGCAGGGAAAGCTGGTGGCCCAGGGTGCCCCCAGCCCTGGATCCAGCTCTGTGCTCCCCAGGAGTCAGCCTGGCTCTGTGGTGACACCATGAGCTTGGGTCTCACAGTTCACCAAAAGCTCCTGTGGCTGTTGTCTGGGGGTTACAGGCAGTGGGGAGGATGCCAGTCAGGACTCCTGGGCTCTGTTCCTACAGACAAACCAATGGAGGGGAGCATTATATCCAGAGGTTGTCCTCTCTGCCTCAGAACTTGGGGGGCAAAGGGAATGAAAACAAGACAACACTCATCCCAGCCCTGCAGAAGCTTGTTAGTGAGTAGTCTGAGCTCAAGGAGCTTGTCAGGGAAACAGCAGGAGTGAAAAATCAGCACTCTCAGCTCCTGTCTCCTTGTCAAGATTCAAAGATGCTCATTTGACCCCCAGCACTGCCTGGGGCTCAGCTGAAGCCTGTAGGGAAGGACAAGCTGGGACTGCTGGCTGCTCCTCCCTGGGGTGCCAGACACATGTCACAGCTCAGGACACCCTGGCTGCCCTGACAGGAGCTGGAGAAGCAGGGCTGCAGTGCCTGCTCCCATGGGGGACAACTTCAGCCTGGCACACACAGATTCCTCCTATGGCTTCCTCAAAGCTGGCAAACGTGGAGCTCCCCAGGAGCAAGGTTGGTTGCTGTGACCTGGCCACAGCACCTTCCCTAAGCCAGACTACAGAGAGGAAGAAATGTTCTACACTGAGGGTGCTGAGCCCCTGGCCCAGGCTGCCCAGAGAGGTGGTCGCTGCCCCATCCCTGGAACCATCCCAGGGGAGGTTGGCCGGGGCTCTGAGCACCCTGCTCTAGCTGGGGATGTCCCTGCTCAGGGCAGGGGGTTGGACTGGATGACCTTGAAAGGTCCCTTCCCACCCAAACCAGTCCATGATTCTGTGATGACTTTAGCCAAGCAAGGAAACAGGTTGGCACAACTACACCAAATCATCCCCTCTCCAGCCTCCCACAGCCCTGAACAAACACCCTCCCATCTCCTCATTTCTCCTCCCCATTTTCCACATACTTTTAAACTGGAATAAATCCCCTTTGCCCTCCCCAGGAAACAGAGGGTCCAGGAGAGCTGTGCTGCTCCTCTCAGCTTTGCTCTCTGCTAGGTGTTTACACCAGCCCTCCTGACAAACCCACACCACACTCCTGCCTCCGAGCAGAGCGTTCCAGAGAATTTTCCATCAGAAAGCCCCTGTCAGGCTCCCAGAGCCACACACATTTCTTTCTGCAGCAGTTTTCTGCCCTCTTGTGAAGCTCTGCAAAAATCCACGACTGGAGCTCTGCAAACCAACGCTCCCAAGCTGGCTGGTTTCCCAGGCAGGGGTGTGAGGAGCTGGAGACTGCCCCCAGCTCACATCATTAAAGGTGTGAGGGAAGGGCTTTAAGGACCATCACCTCTCCCCAGACAGAGCATTGCTACCACCCACCAGTTCTGCAACCACCCACGCTGGGCTCAGCCCTGTTTTCTGCTGCCATCAATCCCTTTTCATGCTGCCATCAATCCCTTTTTAAAGCCCTGAGATTCCTGCTCACAACACCCAACATTCTCCCTCTCCCCACCCAGCCTAGCCCAGGCTTTCCCCAGCTCCCCTGCCAGTAAGAGCTGATCAATCTATTGATTATAAAAAGCCCCAGCGTGTCTGTGTGCTCTCCCTACCAACCAGGTGCACTGCCCAGCATGCTGCAGGGTTCATCCCTCCCCCCCTTCCCTTTTTATGACCTGATTTTGGGTATTGCCTCCACGGGACAGCAGGGTTTGGTGATTTGTCCCCAGGGGATATGGCTGGGGATGCAGTAAGCAGCCTGGCGTTCAGCGTGTTCCTGCCTGCTGGAGATTTGTCCAGAAGGTGCCAGAACCTTTGGCTCTAATCCACACTCAGTGCCAGCTTGGGAGGTGTCAACATGGCCCAAATTCCCACCTCAGTCCCATTGGCTGCACGTAGGGACAGAAGGGCTGTGACTCACCCAGAACCTGGGACAGCAGGGGAGGTCTTGCTGTGGACAGTGCCCTCCAAGCACCCCTCCTTCACCTCAAACCCCAACACACCAATCAACAAGTCGTCTTCTTCAGAGAAGATGGCACATCTCCCACCCACGGGGGTCCCTCTAAATCCACAGCTGCAGCTCCCCCTGCACCACTGCTCCTTTACAACAGAGAAACTGAGGCACAAAAAGGGCTGTGACACAAACATCCCAGGTCCTGCCAGAGCCCAGGACATTCATCCACACACACCGGCTGCAAAAGCCACCCCAGGTCAAGCTCTGCACAGCAACTGGCATCCACCTCCTTCCCAAAAGGGTCAGTGACAGATGCCAAGGGCTCCCTGGGGTCCTTTGCATCTTCCCAAGGCATTTAATCCTCTCACACAGGCTGTTACCAGTCCCATCAATTCCTTGGCTTTGGCACGCTGACGCAGTACGAGCCACACGCTGTTAAACACCAGGGACATCAGGGGAACAAACCCCACTTGGTCTCCTCCAGCCATTTGTCACATATTAAAAATCATATCAGGTTTTCATCCCGAGCCTCCTTCCTTCCAGGAGCTGCTCTTCCATCACTCAGGCTCTGCACCCCGTGGGTGCTGCCAGCCTTGACCCCAGGTCCATCCCAGAAGCTGACATCCAGAGCCCTGTGCCAGATGGCAGGGCCACAAACCCTCAGCCACTCACAGCCCGACCCGCTCTGACAAGTGAGACAGGAGGAAGGTCAAACCATCTGTTCGCCCAGAGCGCAGTGCCATAGTTAAGCACAAAGCCTTCAAAGGCTGGAAAGATGATCTTGGGCTTCCCCATTAAACGGTTGCTGCAGTTTTACCCCTGCCTGCTCTCCAGGAGCTCACCAGCACGTTGGGTGCTAAAGCTGAAGGGCCAGAAGAGAAGCAGGAAAGCATCCAACAGCCATGAGCACAGGACAGTCATCCTCAAACTGACCTCCCTCAGCAAAGTGTTGTGCCACAGGGCAGAGCCAGACCTGACAGCGTGCCTAGAACAGCAGAAAAAGAAAAAAAAAACAGGTTTTATTTTACTATTTAAGTCTCTGAAGCCCTTATTGCTGAAATATTTTGAATTCTCTCTACAGTTTCCATTCCTTCCCAGTGCAAAGCAGCTGGTGCCTTTCATGGCAAGCAGCTGCATTTCAGGAGGCTGTGACTCCTGCCAAGTGTTCGGGGGAGCCCCAAAACACATGTGCCCATCTCCTCAGGCTTATCAACTCCTCCTGCAGACAAGGAGAGCTGGGCATTTCTGAAACCCAGCACTCCCACACACCTGAACCAGATCTTGAGGCCACTGGCTTAAACTCCTGGGCTACGTGACCTTGTTCTGAGCTCTCTCAAGCTGAGTTTTCGGCCTATTTCTAATTGTAAAAAGGAAAAAAAAAAATCCAAGAAGCTGTTTTAGGCCCCATCTGCTCATTTGCCTTCAAGGAAAGCAACTGTAAGACACAAGAAGGCTACATATAGAAATCACAGGGGCACTTTGATTGAGAGACCTTTCACATCATCAAGTCCAACCATTAATCCACTAAAACACGTCCCTCACCCCACATCTCCACAAAAAAACCCCCCCCCCGCCTCAGCTTGGAAACCCCTCCAGGGGTGGGGCCTCCACCCCTGCCCTGGGCAGCCTGGACAACCCTCTCCTTTCCTCATGGCCAACCTAACCCTCTCCTGACACAACCTGAGGCCATTTCTTCTTGTCCCTCCTAACCCCTTCCCGCCCTTTTCTAGCCCAGCCAGGGGGCGGGGCCTCCTGCCCTCACTCCTGCCCTTCTCCAACATGGCGGGCCCAGCAATCGCCGCCTTTGCGCATGCGCGGGGGGAGCCGGTAAGGAAAAATAAGGCGGGCGCATCGCTTTGTCTTGTTTTTTATGTTTTGGGTTTTTTTTTTTTTGCCACGAATGGATTTTTGTTATTATTATTAATATTATTTTTATTTGTTTTGGAGTCGTAGTTCAAGCTGTGTGTGAGGCAAATACCGAAGGAAAAGGCTGCGTCTGTTCTCACTAATATAACGTGTTGCTGTGTCCAAATCATGGAGGAGTTTTGAGGGTTTTTTTGGTTTGAAATGTTTCCTCCTGTTGTTGTTTAAATGGCTGCCGTTGTTGGCACGCTAAATGCCCCCGAGAGGATCGGGGGGGGGGGTTTCTCCTTGGAGTATGAGATAGACCTGGCTGTTAAAGGGGCCCTCACCGGGCCTGCCCCGGGCACGG
>NW_008631938.1:13877-20509 GCF_000691845.1 Merops nubicus
TTCATACATAGTCATTAACAGGTGGGTCCATGTAAATTAATTCAAAAAAAAAATAGGTCCTCTTTGCAGTGTGTTCTTTTCACCTTTTGGGGTCGTCTTCGCTCCCACCTGGTGGTCGTGGAATGTAGTCAACAATCCCCCCTTGGCGCCTGGTTTTAATTACTTCGAGCTCCCCTTCGTTTAACATTAAGTGGCCGTTAACAGATTCAATGCGAGCTAGTCAAAACACATACCAAATGGCAACAAACATGGAAACAAAACTAATCACCTTGCTTTTTCGCTAGGCCCATAGCTATACAAAAACAAGACCACCCCTCACCGTGGCGCCTCAATATGATTTTGACACGAATCAAGTGAACATATTTCACAAGACTAACCACCCCAGGTCCTTCACCCCCTTCTCATAAGATACATTCCCCTCAAATCCCCGAGAGCATCTACAGCAGAGAGACCCAATCCCACTGCAATGGTCCCAACTGCAGGGTTGGGGGGTGAAGGAAACCCCCCCTGAGCCTTCTCCTGGGTGGAGGCTGGAGTGAGGTGGGGATGGGTTTGTCTGCAAGCGCCACAGGCTCCTCCCTTTGCCTGGGACACCGGTGGTGTCAGGGGCTTTCATCACCCTGTCGGGGCAGTTCATCTGGCTGCTGTAGACAGTGACATCACCTCGTGTGCCTGGGTGAGACGTTTGTCACATGAGCAGGGGAAGGGTTTCTCTAGGACTGGAGCTTTGTGTGCCATGTTCCTGTTATATAGGGGGGAAAAAAAAGGATGTTGGGGCACACTCTGGGAGCTGCCAAAGCCACAGAAAGACCAGTTTATAAGGCAAAGTCAAAGGTGGATCATTAATCCTTTTTTAAAAAAAATATTTAATTTTTTTTACTGCTTATAATAAAGGTTGTCAGCAAAATCAGTGGCAAAAGTGTTGATCATGGTGTCAGGTCTGTTAAAATCAGTGCTTTGGAAGGAGGGCAGGCAGGTGGAGTGTGTTCTCAGGGACCTTTTCTGGTGGGCAGTGCTTCGTTTCCAGGTCAGTGGTACATGCTGGTGGAACACTTGAGCTGGGTGAGAGCTGGGGTGAGCAGCATTTCCCCCAGCATGGGCAAGTTCAGACCAGCCTCAGAGCCACACCTGCACTCATGCTCCTCTTTCAGTGCACAAAGCTGGGGAGGTGCCAAGGAAACTCCTTGTTTAATCACTTTACAGGCTGTTCAGACATCAGTGAAAACAACCATTCACCTTCCCTGAAGGTGAAAGAGACATAAACTGATTTTTCCTGAGGTTAGACTCTTCCATGAGATTTCAATGCCTGAATAAATCTGTTCTCTCAGATTTCTACACTGATTTCATTCTCCCCCCTAGTCCTGTACTTTCCTCCTGCTGCTGGAGGGATTGCCACGTTTCCCCAGTTTGGACCCTGCAGCATCACAGATTGCTTCCAAAGATCATTCCCAGAAGCAGCAAGGCCCTGAGGCTGGGTTTCTATGTGGAGAAGCCAGACATAAGCTGGGGGATCCAAAGCTGATGGATCCTTTGCTGTTGGAACTGTAAATGTGAAGCCAAAGCCAGAACCTGCACCTTTTTGTTCCAAGATGTGTGGCAGAGGACACGACCTCAGCTAAGCCCTGCTGAGCCCCAGAGAGGAAAGGGGGTCCTGACAGCAAGGGGTGGTGTGTCCCTGCTCTGGAGCTCTCTCTGCAGCTCAACATTGTGCAGTCAGTAACATCATTTTTCCAAGTGCCTTTTGCATCAGCAGCTTCAGGGTTCAAAATTCTTCCTCATCCTGCACAGGATTGTCCCTACCAGGGATCTTTCAGCTGTGGTGGGGCTTTTACATCAGTGATGGGCACTGCTACAAGTATAGCTGGATAAGGAAATTTTGGGAGGCCACTCAGCACACAGCTCGGGTGAGCTCAGCCCCTCCTTGCCCTGAACATCCTGCCTAGCTAAAAGCTTCCTCATCCAGGGTGATGTGAGGAAGAAGTTCTTCCCCAGGAGAGTGGTGAGACCCTGCAATGGGTTGCCCAGGGAGGGGGTTGAGGCCCCATCCCTGGGGGTCTTTAAGGCCAGGCTGGAGGAGGCTCTGGGCAGCCTGATCTAGTGGGAGGTGTCCCTGCTCATGGCAGAGGGGTTGGAACTGGGGGATCCTTGTGGTCCCTTCCAGCCCTGACAGATTCTGATCTGTTTTAGCAGAGGACTTTAGAGCCCTAATGGCTCAATGGTTGGACTTGATGATCTTGAAGGTCTCTTCCAACCTAAAGGATTCTATGATTCTATGATTCTATCTAGATGCCAGACACGGCTGTCAAAGGGGAGTGAATTTATGTTATACATGGCTGAGTGAAAAAAAAAAACAAACCATCCAGGATGTGGCTTTTCCCTTTTTCTCAGTCATAGAAGATGATTTCTGGACATCCAGTGGCCCGTGTGGGAGGAAAAGCACCTACAGCTCCCAGCAAGTCCAGTCCTGCAGGGCTCAGCAGCCCCAGCTCACCCACTGCACGTTTGATGTGCTTGTGGAGGTTCGTGCCAGCGTTTGAAGTCTGACACACTGCACTCCTTCAGAGCAGTGGGGTGATTCATTGTTCCAGAGAAATTAATTGCTCCAAGTCTTTCTCCTGAAATGACTTGCACACCAGAAGCCATACCCAGGTTAGGAGCACCACTGGATCCCCAGTGCACTGCAGCCCTGAGGTCACGGTTTTGTCATGGCAGAAGATCTGTGAAAGGAAGGTTTTGGTCTGGCATCAACTCAATACTCAAATATTCCACCCTGGGGAGTCAAGATAACCCCTTGGCACCTGTCAGCCTGTTCCCTGCTGTGTTCTCTGGGTTGGCTTCTGGTTCATTTTAATGCCATCAGAGGAAAATCCTATTTTGGGTGTTGCCCTGTATTGTCAGACATTTTGTGGGTGCACGTGGATTCCTTTGTTTCACTCGTCTGCCTGAAGTGATGCTTCAAACTGGCTTACCCTGCACGGGCAGTTTGCTGAAGGCCAAGCTTGGCTTTGTCCCCAAAGCTGGGATGAAGAAATGAGACACATGAACAGAGTCTCTCTGCTAGGAGCTGTTCCTGACCCCGTGATGGAGACGTGACACGTGCCAAAGAGCACGAGGGCATTTGGCCTGGGGAAACAACAGACCTAAAACTCAGGGTGTCACACAGGGATGCACACAATCTGTGCCCCATCCTGGTGCAGGGCAGAGGGAGGCCAAGAAACAGCTTCTGCATCCCCCCAGCAGGATTTCTCAATGATACTTTATGCCATCTGGGTGACTCCTCCTCAGCTCATGCCCATTTCTTCCCCATTACAAGCCCCCCCTGTTGAGGTCTGGGTACCTCTGGCTCTGACACAAAGCCCACCCAGGGCTGTGTAAATAGTAAATTGCAGTTAATGGGGTTTTTAACAACTTGCTGCTTTTGAAAGACACCAGGGAGGGTCTGAGGGTCTGAAGGACAGGGAGCAGTGGCAGTACCTGCAGTGATGGAGTAAGGAGGTGGGGACCTGGTTTCCCTCTACCTTCCCACTATAAACACTGTTTACTTCTTGGTGCTGCAAGATTGGGTAAGAAGTTAAAAGCAATGGATTTACAAACTATTGCAACAACACAGAGATGAGATTAAGAGTGAAGCATGGCCCGTGTGGCCTGATCCATGGGCTTGGTTTGGGCTGGAGCAGCACGTTGGCCACCTGTGTTTGGAAAGTGGTGATGTGTCACCTTTCCAGCTCCCTGCCCATGCTGCTGATGTCAGGGAGGAGAGCTTAAACCCAGGGCTCAAACCCATGCAAATCTTGTTGCTTCTGCCAGGTTGCCTCAGATTTTTTTGCCCTTATCCTGGATTGACCATCAAAGTTTTCCTTAATCTCAAGAGCTTCCTTGGTGTGGCTCATTAGTGGGTTTTTTCCAATGCCATGTCCCTCCCACCCCCAATAAACAGCACAGAGCAGCTTCTGGAACTGACTCTTCTCATTACAGTTAATCCTTAGGGCTTCTTTGCACTAAGCAGTAGATGGCAAATAATTTCCAGTGCATTTGTTGTCTTGACTAGGCATGGAATGTATTTATTCCTCTCTTCCTGAGCTGTCAGCTTCTCTTTGCTCGTTTCCCTTTGCCCTTTCAGCAGTGGGATCTGCAGTGCTCCTGTGGGGTGTGTGCTCATGCAGAGCAGCATCCTGCTGGAGAAGGGCTGAGAGCCCTGGGGCTGCTGAGCTGGAGAAGCCTCAGAGGGGATCTGATCAATGCTGAGCCAGAGCTAAAGGGCCCCGGGGGGCAAGAGGCTGGGGCCAGACTCTGGTCAGTGGTGCCCAGGGACAGGACAAGGGGCAACGGGCACCAACTGGAACCCAGGAGGTGCCACCTGAGCAGCAGGAGAAACTTCTTTGGGGTGAGGGTGCAGAGCCTGGAGCAGCTGCCCAGAGAGGCTGTGGAGTCTCCTGCTCTGGAGAGATCCCAAACCTGCCTGGCTGTGACCCTGGGCACCCTGCTGTGGGGGAGCTGCTGGAGCAGGGGGGTGGGATGAGATGATCTCCAGAGGTCCCTTCCCACCCCACCCTGCTGGATTCCATGCAAGGAGCTTAGTGGCTTGGTTTCTGGGGGGTGACATACACTGCTGCCCTGTGGAACTGGGGCTGGATTAACACTCTGCTGGTGGTGCTCAGAAACCAAGAGCTTGGGGTTTAGTGGAGACCACAGCCCTGTTAGCACAGCATGTGCAGCACTGATCACTGCTCCACGACCACCAGGCTGGCTCTGCAGCACCCTTGCACAGATCAGGGCTGCATCCAGCCACAAAATTCCCCTGGCACTGCCTCAACACACAGCAAGAGAGAGAGAGAAGCATCTCCTGGGTGGTTTGGGGATTGCAGAGATTTCCAGGTATCCCTGAAAAAAATAGATCAAGTTCTTTCTGTCATTGTTTGTGTTCAGGTGCCTCTGCTCTTGGCCAGCTTTCAGCTCTGCTTTCCCACCTAGCAGTTTCTCAGTGCCTTGTCGAGCTGCAAGGCTTTGCATTTCTGGATGGATCCTCAATAGATCACTGGTTTTCTTCCCCTTCTTTACTGACCTTTTGCATTGCTGAAGCCTCAGACCTTAAGAAGGCAAATTAAGCCACAAATTGTTACCTGGACTCTGGATATACATTTTACCCTTTTGTAAGCAAACTCAAAGCCTGAAATTGTAAAACTAGGAGGACAACTTGAGTGGTGATATCTTTAGTAATCCAATCACTTCTCCACTCCCTGGGATGGGTTTGGTAACCTGTTACACGTGAGACAAGACAGTTTGGAGCAGCATCTTGCAAGACTCTTGTATACCAGGATGATTTGCTGATTCCTGTCTCCTAAGAGGCCAGAAACTCAGGCTGGGACCCCAGGGGAGCACAAGAGCAGTCCACCAGCCTGGGGAAGCAGCTTTTCTCTCTGGAGGGCTGACTTCTGGGACCTCCCTGGGGCTGCTTCCCCAACACATCAGTGTGACCCTTCACATGCCCTGGGGCTTTCACCAGCAGCTGAGTGCACACCTTAGAAACACATTGCAAGGCAGTCATTTTATTTTAATGAGCAGCCTTAGGTATTAAAACATCACCTGATCCACCTCTGCCCACTGCTGTTGTTTCACTGGACATTTGGCTTCGAGATCTGTGTCAAACAGAGAGATATAAGAGAGCAGGAGTGTGGTGAGGAGCAGGTTGGGAACGGCCACAGCCAAGCCTGGGCAGCTGCTTTCTTGTGGCTTGAGAGTTTGGGGTCAGCAGAGGTGATGAGGAGCACAGAATCCCAGGCAATAAGTAGAAATGGGGAAAGAACTTTCTCCATACTGATCAGAGGCTGCAGTTTCTTGTTGAGCTATGAAGCTGGAGTGATAGCTGCTCTGCAGGACTTGTCCCCTGACATCCTGAAGTCTGCATCCAAGGTCTATGGGGCATCTTCAGGATCCATTCTAGCTGCACTTATGTTGTGTGGGTGTGATCTAGGTAAGGGCTGTGCACTTCCATGTATTCTGTGTCTGAAGAGGTCAATTGTCTGGAAATTTTGGAGTTGTGAAAGATTTTTTTATTATTATTATCCTTAATCAGTGCTTAATTCCTCAGGATTTTCCTTCAGCGACTGCATTAAGGATGGAGAACATGGGTAAATTAACCAGCACAGAGAAGTCAGACTGGGAATAGTTGCTAAATAAATCATTGCATCTTATTAATTTGAATTAATGGTAAGCATATCTAGCATAAGAAACAGAAGTGCCCACCCTAATAAGGCTTTTGGGGTTTTGGTAGATTCCCAAAATACAGAGGGGAAAAGATATTGGGTAGGACAGAATCAGTCTTGCTGTTGCACAAAATTAGAAGAAAGTTATAGCCACAGAGCTGAGAAATATCCAAGGGGCTGTAGCTGCAGAACCCACAGGAGGAAATGTTGTGCAAAGGCTTCCTGACAATTTTCTCCTGTATCTCCAAACTTTTTTGAAGATGTCAGGTGGAGGAAACGGAGAGAAATGGGAAAGGAAAAGAGATGACTTCTTTTTCTTCTGGAGTACTGAGGGTCTTTGGAAAATCTGGGTCCCCTCATGAGAGATTCAACCCTAAAGAAAATCCTGGCTCTTTATGGGCATTCAGCCCTGAGGAGAGGGACTTGGGG
>NW_008631939.1:0-4282 GCF_000691845.1 Merops nubicus
GTGCAGGAGAGGACGAGCTGACTCCAGAACCATCCCATGGTGGGTGGAAGGCCCCAGTGATCACTCCAAACATCTTGCTCGTGAAGAATTGGGGAGTCCTTTCAATAGCCAGACCCCCCCCACGCTGCATGAGCAGGTCACCCAACTGCACTGCCAGCAGCCAGCTCTTACAGAGGTGGCTTCTTGCCCCACCTCCAGGGTAATGTGGAAGGGGGGGGCCCCGGGGGAGGTGGGGGCACTGGGTGGTGATCTCCTCATCAACCTCCACCCAAGGTTGGCCAAACCCTGGGTGAAAACCACTCAGGAGGGTCCTGGCTGTGGGCATCATCCATCTGCCAACTCTTGGGGAGGGCTGGGGGTTTAACCCCAGACACTTCAGATGCACCAGACTGAATTTAAAGACCATTAGTGCTGGGAACTGAGCTAAACTGGGACCTTGAAGAGCAAGGTTTCCATCACAGCAGGAAACATCTGGACCACTGGATCCATCTCCCCTCCAGCACCCACAAGCTGCCTCTTCCAGGGGCGAGCTGAGCAGCCAGATGCCTTTAAATCCAACAAAAGTTTATTTATTCACCTCCTCCCTGCCTTAATTTTGCTGAGAAAAGTGTTTGTGCATCCCCTGGGTGGGGAGGGGTGGGCAGGGAAGATTCACCCCTGCTTAAAACCAGCTGACTCAGCAGCTTTTGGGCACCTGCTCCAGCTTCACCAGCCTGGCACCTCTCCCTCAGCTCTGGGGTGCTCCTAAGAGCTTTTAAATCCCTTCCACGGGCCCAGCCACCAAGATAGGCAAAGGAAAAACCTCTTATTTGGGAATTATTGGCCCGATTTGTAAATCCAGAGCAGGACTTTGCCCATCTGCCCAGAGTTTTTTTGTGTGTGTGCAGGATTTCCAAGCGTGCTGGAGGGTTTGCAAATCTTCCTCCTCGTTGGCAATCGAGGGAGGGGTTTAGGCTGAAATTAGGCAGATGATTTTCTTGCTTCTGGGCAAAATCTGATCTTTAAATATTCTGGAGAAGATTTCTCCAGGGTCTGAGGGCGAGGGGCGGCCGCAGCCACGAGCCCAGCTGGGCATGAGGCATGGAGCTCGGGCTCTACCCCAGATCCTGGCATCCAGAGGGATGAGCCTGGCCCAGACTAATTGATTTATGTCAGTAAAAAGCCTGGAGATCCACAGAAACGGGGCCGTGCTAATTGCACAGCCTCCTATTAGCACTCCCCAGAGGATGGAAACCACTGAGGGCTGGGTTATAAATAACCCCCAGGGCACCGGGCTGGATCCTCTGGGTTCCTTTGATGCCCTGAAAATGCCCAACCAGTGCTATGCAGAGAATCCCACGGCCTGCAGCCCATCCCTATTTTATTTCACCAAGCTGATTTAAGCCACCTTAGCCCTGTTTTCAGATACATTTGCTGTGGAGCTACCCAGGATTGAGACTTCCCACCAACACCCCAGACCCCGCAGCCACGGGACAACCCAGGGCAGGGATTTATTATGGGGCAGATGAAGGGTTCCCAAAACAAATCCCAAGCAGGGTGCAGCAAGGTCAGGTAGCCCCTGAGCTCACAGAGATGCAGTTGCCTCCAGGCCAGTGCTTTCCAGGCAGTCCCACCTCTGCAGCAGGCAAAATCTTGCAGGGCTCTGCTCTTTTTCCTGGTGAATTTTGCTCGACAAGGGCCCAAAGTGGATCTGAAATGGGTTTTTTTTGCTCCACGCTCTGTTCCTCCACATGCAATTACCTCAAAGCCCCTTCCAGCCTCTTGTAGGATGAATTCCCCTTGCAAATGGGAAAGAAGCTCCTAAAGAAAAAGGTTTTAAGGCCTGAATGGTTTAAAAAGCCCCCGCCACGGCGCCGAACGCAGCGGAGGAAACAGCCAGGTGGTCCCTGGATTTAGGCAAGCTGGGGATACTGGGAATCACTGGGAATGGTTTAAATGAGCTGACACAGCAGAGATGCTGCAGCCGTTGTAGCTGGCATCCCATCCTGGCTGCTGAAGTGCACCTTATTACAGCATTCTTCTTCTTATTATTATTATTCTAATTAATCCGCAACAACCCCAAGCCCTCTGACTCTCTCCCTCAGCATTATCCCACCTGTCCATCCCTGGTTTTCCTTTGGCAGGGCTGGAACGTGCTGCTGGAAGGAGCAAGGAGCTCCCTCGTTGGCTGCTGTGGCTAATTGCAGAGAGCCACACACAGGGCAGGCGCTGGGGACCGGGCAGGATCTGTCCAGGCAACCCTCCCTGTCCCCTGCATCCCTCCCTGAGCATCCCTCCCTGAGCATCCCCACCTGCCCTGCTGAGAAACCTCCAGCTCCCCATTCATTCCCACATTCTTCCCCTTGCAGAGGCCAGAAGGGGTGCCCCGTTTGGGTGCCAACAGTGCCAGGTGGCTCTGGGGACAGGACACCCCAGGGAGGCCTGGGTGACACCAAGGGATGCTCCTGGCACTGCCACAGGGGCTGTGCCCCCCTCTCCCCCTCCTCGCCACCCTTTCAACACTTAAGCCCTGTGAAAAAGGTGATTTCCCTTCATTCAGATGACACCGTGGATCTGTAAATGGGCTTAACCTAATGAGTTCTAATGAGTATTATGCTCAAGGTATTTTATGCCCAGTCTGCAAAATCCAGTTATGGTTTTCAATAAGACTTAGCGAGCTGAGAGCTGCACTGGAAAGGATGTGGCTCACACAGGACTGCTCCAAACTGGGCGAGGAGGAGGAGGAAGATGGTGGGAGGAAGGCAGGGGCTGTCCCCTAGGGAGACACAGCTGGATCCCAGCCAGCTGCTGGCTCAGCAAAACCTCCCCCAAAGCCCGAGTGCTGCCTGCAGCCTCCTCCAGCAGCCTGGGAGGAGGAGGAGGAGGAGGATTTGAGGGCTGGCTTCTTGCAGGTGCAGTGCCAGGGCTGGCCAAGCTGGTGGGGGCACAGCCCCTCCCCGTGGCCAGCTGCGTGGGCACCAGCTCTGGAGGAGGCACTGCTCATCGTCCCCAAATTCCTCCAACCCCCAGCCACTGCAGCTGGCTGGGCTGTGTCCTGCCATGGCAGGGGGGCACAGGGGGCAGAACCCAGGGACCTGCTGGCCCTACGAGCATCCCGGGCACCTCGGTGTGCATGGGCACCTCCACCATCCCCACTACAGTGGCAAAGCAGCCCCAAACCACAGCCGTGGACACATCCAATGTCTGCAGGCTCCTGAGCTCAGAGAAAACCCCAACGCTGCTTTTTTTAAGGATCATTAACAAATGAGCAGTTTTATCCCGAGGTTTTGAGCACCAGAGCCAGTCCTGGGAGGTGATAAGACTCTCCCAAGGGAGATCCCCCCCCAGGGGAAACTCAGATGCACCCCAGCAGCAGCACCCACACAACCACCCCTCCTGCTGCAGACAGCAGCACAACCACCGTGATGGGCTCCATGGGGGCCACCAGCCAGGAGATGAGACCCTCCTGCAGTGGAGGGGGGACTCAACCCCACCAAAACATCTTCCACGGGCACTAGGGGAAGGTCCAGCACATTCAGTGAAGTCCACAGGCCTCCCAAGTGGGGAGGAACCAAACCCAACCTGCCTGCAAAGCCCAATATCAGCTCCTGTGGGTCTCTGCCACGGAGACGTGGCTCAGCCCTTGCTAATCTGGGATTACACACAGCCCTGGGGCAATTAAGAGAAACATCTTTTCCAGCAGCAGACAATGCCTTCTGCAGCCTTTGGAAATGAGTAGAGTGAGAAAGATCATTTTCTGCAGCCCTTGGTTTAAAGGCTCCTTCCCTGGGGGGATTTTTGGGGGGTTTACCCTCAGCTGCCCAGCAGAGGATGAGTCCAGAGATCCCCACAAATCCCCAGAGAGAACGATGGGCTCCACAAATCACATCCCAACCCTCTGATGCACTCCCCTGCTGTCCCCCAACATTGCCTAGGATCACGTTAGGGAGCACCAGCCCCTGCTCCCCCCCCAAATTCTGGAGGTCCCCATCCCACCTGGAGTGATGGAGGTCCTCAGAAGCAGGGGGGACATCTCAGTCCTCAGCAAACAGCATTCAAGAGCAGGTCCTCCTGCCCCAGGCTGAGCTCCAGAGGGGACCAGGACGTTGTAGAGGAGGTACCAAAGCACAGAGGTTTCAATCCTGGAGCAGAGCAAGCTCCCTGCACGGCTCGGGGTGATGGAGGAGTTTGGGGGGAGGATGGAAGGAGGAAAAGTCTTCCTGGGGTCTGCTGGCCGGCTGGGACCAAGCTGGGAGCACCAGGGACCCTCAAAGATTCACCGGGGGGGAGATTTGGGGGCTGG
>NW_008631939.1:4433-4922 GCF_000691845.1 Merops nubicus
GGCCCGGGGAAAGGTCGGGGGGGCCGGGAGCGGGTTTTGGGAGGGGGTTGGCAGCCTGTGCCACCCGAGAAACTTTCTTTAACGCTGCCTTGCCAGAAGAAAGGGCTTGTGGAGCTCAGCTCAAGGTAACCTTCACCCAGCTCGCCAACCGCCTGGCCACGCAGCTATTGGGTTTTTTTAAGTTTCTAATAAAATATTCCCCTAAGTTGCCAGCGAGAGAAGAAAACAGATAGGGTGGGCAAAGCTGGAAGGATTTGCCAGCTCTCCCCCGTTTCCCCCGGCGAGATGCTCCTGCACAAAGTCTCGGGAGGAAGAGGAGGAGGTGGAGGAAGAGGAGGAGGAGGAGGAAGAAGAGCAGCGCTCTCTCCCCATCTCCCCTTTCTCTCCGAAGCACGAAACCCTTTGGAAAGCCGCAGAAGACGAAGCGAAATAAAAAATCCCTGCCGAGGAGAGAATCGCCAACAACTCCCGCCGAGCATCCTCACCGGC
>NW_008631940.1:0-1118 GCF_000691845.1 Merops nubicus
CGCAGACGCACGGGGGATCGCTCCACCGCAAACGAGCGTGCCCGAAGTGGCAAATTATCTCCCATTTATACCATGAAACATTACATATTCAAATAACGCTGATACATATTCATTACCTAACCCCGCCTACCCCCGCTCCCTAGTCTAATTAGCTGATCAGTCCTTCTGCGCTTGCGCAGTTCCTGGTAATTGCGGGCAGGGGTCTCCGAGACGCAGGCGGGGGTCTCCGGGAGGAAGGCCGTGGGGCTTCCTCGTGATGGACTTTTCACCTCTCGCCTGGAATGTGGGGATTTGGCAAGTTTTGCAGAACTGAGTCAGTCCTGATCAGCTCTTGTCCTTGGTGAACATCTGTTCTTCCTTACTAGCCATTCTCTTACTGATCAGTTTGTGATCTGTGTTCCTTTGTGTCCGTCCCCTGCAGGCGTTAGTCTTTGTTATCTGTTTCAGCCCCGTGGTTAGAGTGCCAAGGCTCATCCTGTTAGCTGTTTCCTGTGAGCAGTTTAGCCTGTTTTCCTCCCAGTGCTCCATATTGGTTAGTGTAATGATCTTTTCTATGCTACTACTCATGATAATATCCTATTTCTATTCCTTATAGCAATAATTATTTCTATTACTTATATCAATTCCTCCCTTTTCTACTAGATTAAGTAAATTCTTTTACTTGAATAGTTTTCCCGAGTGATTTAATGCATCATATATAATAGTCTTTTACATTTCTTAAACTTATGGATATAGCATGATGATTAGTATTAATGAAATATCTAAAATAATCATTAGAATAGAATTCCTGTGGCAGAAGGTAACCATTCAAAAGAGAGTTCTACCAATTATGGTTTCTGTCCTGTTCTGCTCTTTTTAGAATTTTCTTAATTCTGTCTTCTTAAATTTTTAATATTAAATAAGTTTCTGTTGATTAGTTTTCCATTATCTGTTCCCTCTCATTACAACCAGTTTTATTTCATTTGATTTGAATCATTATTCTTTGCTTTTTTCTAGCCTCTATTATTCGTTCATTTATTTTTCTTTCACAAATCAGTCTTGTTTCTTTAAAGGGGTCTTTTTTATCATTTTGTTTCTTTAACACCATGATGTTTTGTGCTGTTCCGGATGTAGCCAGT
>NW_008631941.1:0-14371 GCF_000691845.1 Merops nubicus
TGAGGAGGAAGGGGAGGAGGATGAGGCCTGAAGCCCCCCGGTGTCAGAGGAGGTTCTGTATAAGCCGGCATGTGTACGAGTGAATTCGGGTCGGGGTGGTGAAGCATGTTCTCTAGAAACTCTGTGTCCAGTATCCCGTGGCACTTGTACCTTTGACAGATTTCTTGGTGTAGCAGTTCAGAATCCCAGTTATTACAGTGTTTTTGTCACTTTAATGTGAAGAGCACATAAAGGCATGTATTCTAGATGTTGTTTGCTGTCTTTCTTAACACCTTTATTAAACAATGAGCAACTATGCAGCCTCTACACCAATAAATAAGTTTAAAGGCCTGCCAGAAATCCTGCAGCACAATGGTGCCCTCTGATCCACAGAGACTTAGAGTCTCCAGATGTGTGCTTCTGATGGAAATATCTGTTATGTGCTTTCTTAGAGGAACAAACCTGCCTGTAACTTGAATGAAAATGGCAAGGCAACTGAAAGGCCTAAGCAGGGCAAGGACAAACACCTCAAACCTGCTTTAGGGTTTAAGTCATTGCAGGAAATCTTCCACTTGTCTGTTGAAGTCCTCTGCAAAACGCAGGTGTAGGTTATGCTTTCCTTCTGGCATCAGGAGCAACCTTAAGAGGCAAAAATCAAACACTGAATATACATTGTTTTGTGAGTAGAAGTAGTTAAAATATTTCTTGCCTTTTTCCTTGCTCTTGGTTATCTTGAGCACAGAACTGAAGCAACTTGTTTTGTGGTATCTTTATGTATGTGGTTCACAACTATGTTGGGGAGGATAAACTAAGCTTAAAACAAAATTCTGGGAAGGATAAACTAAGCTTCAAACTTTTGTGTCCTAGACCCAGTTTCTAGGAACCTTTCTGGTAGTCTGCAGAGAAGATATGATTCCAAAACACATGTGAGCAGGATTTGTCTTCAAAAGGTATGTGAAACACCCAGGTCTTTGACTCTTTGAGACAAGAGTGGTGGTGGTGGCAGTGAACATGCTGAGGAGATCACTACAGGAATGTGGATTTCTTGTCACCATTGAAACCTAGTTAGTGTTTGAACTTTGTCTAATCTTTCTGCAAAAGGACAATCCAAAACTAACCCCACTCATTCACTCATTATGGTATAAAGGGAAGTCAGGAAATCTTCAGCTAGAACAAAAGCTTAGAAGTGGTATCTGTGAAGAAAATTCTTGTAATACTGATATGAGTGTGGCAAACCCAAAAAAGCTCCTTGCCATCACTTTCTGTCAGGGTAAACCTCCACATCAGGCATGTCCTAACACTACTTTTCTTTAGAGGTGTGGTGGGTATTTCCCACTGCACAAGTACAGAAGGATAGCATGCTCTCTTACCGTGGGAGACATGGACATTATCTCTTCACTACAGTCAGCAAAACTTTTTCTACTTTACTACTAGATAAAAATCAAGGCAAGGAAAGCTGAAGGTAGAAGCATGTGTTACTGAAAATGTGCTAAAATTAAGGTTTTCTTTCTGCTTCACAGCAGAACATGTAAAGAAGGGGACCATGTACTGAAGTGTTGGTTTGAGGAGAGCATTAATCAGATTTCTGATGAATATACATGTAGGGGAGCCCTTCAGCAGAGACATGCCCAGAATCACTTTCCATTTCTAACAGTTTCCTACTCAGCTTGTCTTCCAAAGAGGAGTTACCAGGTCCTTGTGTAGTTTTTGTGATAACTTGCCTTACTCAGTGTCTGAACAGGGCACGTGGGAGTAACTCACTGGCAGACACAGTAAAATGCCCACAGATAGCTGGGAAGGTCTCTTGTTCTCTTTCCTGTGGCATAGTGTGTTCCTCTAAACAGTGGGGCTGGCTGAGATAAGTGTATCACTCAGTTCTTCAGATGTGACACTGGTGAAACAGTTCCTTACACTCTGTGTGCAAAATTATGGGGTTTGTTCTCCTAATTCTTTCCTCTGATGTTAATCATCACAGTCTGTTATTAAGTAGCAATAAAACTTTTGAATTTGTGTGCAAATCTATGAGGAAAATTCAGCTGGTGAAGTCCAAACATTTTACAGGAAGCATTTCTGGAATTTTCAAATGAAGCAGATGGTGCCTCGAGATTTTTTTCTTGTTTATAAAGTAATATCTCTGAGCATAGCTGTACATCCCCCCATCCTGCTTTTATTAAAACCACTGAAGATTCATGAGACAGTTGGAAAAACAAAATCTTTGAGGTGGTTGTTCACAACAAGAAGGCAGAGCAAGCAGCAGCACCCCATGCTTCTCCCTAATAACTGGGGACCTCCATTCACAGCCTCTCAGTTCAGTGCCCCACTGAATGGGACAGAAATTACATCTCTGGCAGCAGAGATGCAATGGCCATAACAGGAACAGAGAAGAGATTTCCTTATTTTGGTAAATATTAGGGAGTGGTTCTGTGTGTGAATTGGAAAAAGGAAAAGGCTCATACTTGGTCTGTCTTGGAGGACTTTAGGAAGGAGCTTGTTAAAATATTATACTTTTTATACCACAAGAAAGATCTGGCTACACTGTTTGCATGTCCAAATACTGTTTCTTTTTTTTTTACATCATGGGTTTGAACTATTTAATTTCTTCAGCAAGGGTTTACAAATACTCCATCACAGAACTTACCGGGAGCCTTTGATGTGCCTGTGAATGTATTCTGCATGTGCCTGGGGAACCAAGGGGTCTTTCTGACCATGGATTATCAATGTGGGGCATTTAATATCTGGCAGCAACTGTTGGCAGATATTACCTAGGGAGAAAATAAATGAAGGTCACCCTTTGTTTTAAAATCATATGAAAGACTGAAACTGGTTCTGTAACGGGCTGTGAACCCCCCTGGGTTCTGGCTGCTGCCTCTTCCTGTGGGCAGCATGCAATTAATCCACAGAACTTTGTCATCAGCACTAGAATTAACATTTCTTTCTCCAAAATGTTGCTTCACTGAAACTTGCTTCATTAAGGGACTCTAAGGCAGAGGGTTGAGGGAATTAAGTGCTTCTGCCCCACGTTCCCCCAAGGCTCCCTGTGCCTGTTCAAAGCAAACACACTCCTCTCTTCCCTGGCTTTGTTCTTCTCAGCCTTGGAGTCCTACAGGCTCTGTGTTAATGCCACGTTCTGTCACATTAGTTTCAGGTCACAGGATTTGCTCCTTTTATCAACAAGTTCACCTTGATTGTACTCGTGGCTGTTCCACCATCCAGTCCCTTTGCTGCCTGTGCAGAGTAACCACCTAAAACAAACTGTACTAATGCTATTCAAAGGTTATTCTCCCTGCCCATTTATCTTACAGAACCTCAAGAATAATTTCATGCTTGCTAGTCATTAATCTCATTAGAAGTAATTTTAATGCTCTTCCTTAAAGACTTCTGGGTTTTTTTTTCCCTTTTTTTCTTTTTCCTCCTCCCTTAGTAACCCAGTTTCCAAATTCTTTGCCTAACTTCCCATGCACTTGCAGGGGAATCCTTGGGCAAATATACTTGATAAGTTTTACATTCCATTTATCTCTGAGCTACTTTTGTCCTGTTTGTAGTTATCTCCTTGCAGCTGCCAACAGCTTTGCAGTCAGCTCTCCCATATGCACACTTGCCCTCACTCTGAAGCTTGGTTGTTACTTAGTTTCACAGTTTTTCCAATTATTTGTTTATTTATATGGTCTTAGTTTACAATTCTACTGGTTAAATATTTTCATTTAGAATGTTTTGCCCACACAGTCCTCAAACACCTGCACAAATATTGACTGTTTTTCAGAACTAATAACAAGTTAAGTCAGTTTATTTACCTAAGGACCTTGTTAGCAAACCATGATTTCTTGTTTCCAGTCCTAGAGCTGTTTTGTACTATAATCACTAGATTATATTTACTCCAGGAAACAGAACAGCAAGAAGAACTGAATTTTGCAGCTATTTCACACTCAAAGCTGTCCCATTTAGGGCAAATAGACTTTTCTTTAAAAAAGAAAAAAAAAAAAGCTTGAGTGCAGTTTTTGACCAACGAATGTTTTGCTGCCCTCTTTTCATCTCTGATGGGTTTTATTGACCCCTTTTCTGGTATTTGCCACATCTGTATCTTTTGTGCAGTGTGTATGAACTTTAATTCCAAGGAGGCCTCCCCAAGTTATGCCTGGAAACAACCTGCAGTCTGACAAGTGCTCATCCTTTTTAGCAAACATTTGGCTTCTCCCAGCATCTGACCCAGCTACAGCATCTAAGGATTTAGTAATGCAGCTCCCTGTTACACGTCTGCAGCTGGCTTAGTGGCTGAGGTGTGTGCAGGCAGTAAAAGGATGACACAGCTGGAGTGTCACCAGTCTGGGCTTTGGACTTCAGAATAAACTCATTTTAAGAAAGTGCATTCCAGGAAGTGTAAAATGAAACCAGATCATAATTTGTTACCTGACTCTACTGGGAGAAATTCTGCTGCCATGTTGTTGATCCAGTGTAAAACTTTATGGAACAAAATAGGAAATGAAGGAATGTTTTCCTTGTAGTACCTGCTGCCTTTTAATGTGTAACTTCCTGTCTTGCATTATAAGAGCTACATAAAAATTTGTATAAGAGTTACAGACTCCTTGTTTTATGTATTATGTATTTCTGCTTTAGGCAAATTAAAAGCAATCAATTCATTTCCTCTGAATTAAAACAGAACTGCAGGTTATTATTCATGGTAACCTTGGCTGCAAAAGTCTATGTAGAGAAATTGCAGAAATCTTCAGAGATAAAAATTTAATAATGATATTGTTTAGTTTATTCTTTTGGGATTTTTAAACACCTAAGCTGTGTCAATAGTGTTTTTACATGTGTTTTGTTAATTGTGAGTTCTCAAAATCTGAACTGCCTTCTTTTTTAATTCAAGTGCTATTAGGTTTGAAATAGTGCTTCAGCTCTTGCTTGCAGGAACTGGAATGAACACACCTCACTCTTGGGATATCTTAATAAAAGTCACCAAAAGGTAATCCTTTGACAGTGGGAGAGAAAAGGGGCCTGCACAGAACCCTTTCATTCCCTCTGCATAAAAGCAATGATTCAATCATGCAGTTTTGTGGTGGAACAAGAGGAGAGACTCATCAGCTAATGCTTTTCATAAATATGTTTTCCTCCTGTACCTTGCTGGTCCTGTGAACCATCTACAAAGCAGCTGCTTTATTCAGGAGTGTGAGTCAGACCCAGCTTCTAATGCAATAAGCAGACTCCTTCCTTTACTGGCTGTTTGATTTTGATCCAGAACTCTCTGCTACTAGAACTGCTCCAGCCTGGCAGGGTGGAAGCCTTACCATCTGGGTTTTCAGCAAAGCGTGATATTCCATCCACCCAGGCCTCACAGGTTTTTGCAAGGTACGTGTACCCATACAGCTCTTCCAGGGGTTTCTTGACCTTTTCACTCCATTTTGAAACATCTCGGATGCCTACACAAAATAATATTGAAATATGTAATGTCCTTTCCAGCAAGAAGACAGAAACCAGTTCTGCCAACACCCAATATGAGTAAGTTTTCATACCAGGCTGCAGATGTGCATTTCAAACTGGAAATGGCACTGAATGGTTTTAAATAATTTGTAGTATAAAAAGGGTATAAAAAAGGTAGTTTTAGGATCTCTGCTGGGGTCTTTCTGAGTTGCAGAAGACCATCTGCTTATTATGACCAAAGGACTCAGTCCTAAAACTTCTGATGTTCCTTTTTTGGAGGGCTTGCAGAGGTGGAGCTCAGGGAGGTGCCTCGTGTATGAAAAGGGGACTGTTCCATAGCAGTGTGCCAGAGCTGGCAATTCTTTTATATAACTTTCAGCCTTTTGCTTTGACTCATGGATGGAAGTTCTTCCATGGCTCCTACCAGTACTCAGAGGAAGGAAGCTCTTACTAAGGCATTCCAGCAGGCTGACATCATGGTACATGTGCCATAGTCTTCCAGAACAAGCAGCTCTACTTCACAGAGTCCTGTGAGTCATGCCAAGCTGGATAAAGCTGCACAAATAATCTGACTTGCTAGTTATTTATTTATCAGATTTACCTACTTTTTTTCCCTGTAAAATTTCCAGTGCTGCTTACAAGGCAGGTACCCACCAGGGTGACTTTCACTAAACTGTGTTTCAGCTGCACAGCTTGGTACAGACAAAGCCCAAACAATCTTGGTGTAGCAGAGGACTTGAAAGAGACCTGAAAATACTGAATCATCAAACAGCAATATATGCCATCAGCAAAGCTTTCATTTTCAAACAGGAATTAAGGGAAGAAAGGAGCTAGGTGTTAATTAACAAGCAGAACCTGTTCTGCCAAATGAGGAAGGTAGCAGGGACTGGAATGGTTTTTCTCCCAGCACCTGACTGGGAATGGGTTTGCTCAGCACAGGCTGGCTGTCACTGATATGCCCTGATTCTATTTCATGTGAGTGGAATAAAAATCAGAAATCCAGTTTCTTTGCTTTGCAAAGGTTTTGTAACCACAGTAATTAACTTGCAAGGAATGCATATTAGAAAGGCATCCTGGGACGTTCACTGGAATGATTCATTGGCTTCCTGAGCTCAGATGGTAAGTTGTGGCCTGTTTTCTTGCAGCCCTTCTATTACATAGGCCCTGGAGGCAAAAGCTGTTCTGTGCTCGCCTGGTGATTTTCTGGGGATGTTGTTTAAAGGTTGTGCAAGAGGTGAGAAAAGAAATCAGGCCTGGGGTGAGTAATATTATTTGGAGTTTATTTTTAGGAATTTGTTACAGCAACAAAATTCTGACTCGCTGAAAACTACTGGTGAGCTGTTGTAACTTTTGCTTTCTGGCAGTGTAAGTGGGTAAGGGCTCATTAAGCAATCTGTTACATTACCCCTGGAGTAACTGTGAGGGAGTTTCTCACTATGACTTTAACCTATTGTTCTGGTTCTGTGTAAAAAGGGGTTCAGGGCAGGACCCACACGGAACAGAACTATGTACTCGCCTCTCCCCCCCCGAGAGAGAGAGAGAGACTTTGGGAAAAAAAATGAAGCATATTGTTTAACAAGGAACTGAAAACGAAAAAAGGGAGGTAAGGAAAATAATATATACAAAGATTTGGGGAAGAGTACAAAAAATAAAATATAAAAAACCCTCAGAAATGGTTCCAGGGTCCCACCGAGTGAAAGGACAACCTCCCTCTCCGAGCTCCAAGGCAGGAGTGAAATTAGAACCCACTCCCTGCCTCTTATCAGAGTGTGTGTGAGAAGGGGAGGGAATACAATGGTTCACCCCCACCCGGGGTCCTCCCAGTTGCTGGAAGGTCACGCCCCCATTCCAAGCCTCAAACCACAACACCTATCCCTGTGCTTAGCAGCTCGGTGAACTCCGTGTCCTGTTTCTTTGGGTTTGTTGTGTCCTCGCTCCCCACTCAGCTTTTACCCGAGTGGGATCCCTGGCTCAAGGAGGAAGGGGAATAACCCTTTCAGGAGAGGGCATTCAGGCTGTGCCTACCCTGGTAGATCCTCACATCCTCCTGGGTGACGCTGGCGTTGGCTCCCCACACCACCAGCCTGCGGACGAGCGCCGGGTACCTGGCGGCCGCGATGAGCGCGGTGATCCCGCCGTCGCTCCACCCCAGCAGGGAGAACTGCTGCAGCTGCAGGGCCTGCCTTTGCAGAAAGGAGTTATAGGTAAGCCATCGGCTGGTTTTACAGCCAAACATCACGTTTGTCTTGAGAACTAGCAGTACAGATCTAGGCACAAGACCACGTAGATCCGTGGTTAGCTTTCACAATTAGAAAATATAATTTTCATGCTATACATGGGTGGGTGAGGCCCCACCCCTGGGGGTCTTTAAGGCCAGGCTGGAGGAGGCTCTGGGCAGCCTGATCTAGTGGGAGGTGTCCCTGCTCATGGCAGAGGGGTTGGAACTGGGGGATCCTTGTGGTCCCTTCCAACCCTGACAGATTCTGATCTGTTTTAGCAGAGGACTTTAGAGCCCTAATGGCTCAATGGTTGGACTGGATGATCTTGAAGGTCCCTTCCAACCTAAAGGATTCTATGATTCTATTATACTTATGGTCAAATATTTAGAGAACAAGAAATTACAGCTGCCCTTCCAATTTTCCACAACTCTTTAATGAAACAGGCAGTAGCCACGTTAGATTCTTGCTGCATTTTAAAGAGCCCTTTTGAAATAAAGAGATGTTAATTTACAACAGAGAGTGGGGTCCTTTCAGAGAGCCTGATGGTATTTGGGTCTGTGGATCCTGCTGGTATAAAGCCAGCAAAGGCTCTCACAGTGTGGGGTGGTAGGTAATCTGAGACCAAGGTCTACTGAAGGAAAAGAGACATTTAAATCTTGAAAAATGGAATCAAAGGATCTAATTTACTGATGGTAGCTGACCCAAAAAAAAAAAAAAAAATCTGCTCTGTAACAATCAAAAAGTGAAAAAGTGCTGAAAGTATTTGCTGTGTAACAATCAAAAAGTGCTGAAAGTATTTGCTGTGGGATTGTGTAGAATTTTTAGTGCCTAATTCACCTTTTACAAAGCTTTTAAGCATACGTTTTAAATATTACTTCAGGGTGAGTTGCAATTCAAAACATGAATAATGAAACTCCTGCTTCTCCAAAAGGAAGGCTCAGGGCACAAAACGTGACAGCCAGGACCTTAATTCATTCAGACTTGTACAATGCTTTCCAGCAGGACTTGGAACTCTCGTTTCCTCATACAGCACAGTCAGTGGCAGGGGGTCACTGGCTGGGGCAGGAGGGAGGATTTGGGGAGGGGGATGTTCAGTGGGCACAGGCAGGGAGAGTGAAGGCACTCGGGAGCCTCTGAAGGCTGGACAGGGAATGTACCCGTGGGTAAGCAGCTTTTGCAGCCCTGCCTATAGAAGCTGAACACAGAGATGTGTGGATTCTTTCACAAAGAAAGACAAAAGGTTTTGAAGGGGGGTGGAGGGGGGTGTTGTGTGGGTTTTTTTTCCCCCTCCCCCAGAAATTACAGCCTTTTAGATGTGACTGAGGAAGACATTGTACTTTTGGAGGAAAAAAAAGTTAGTTGAATTAGGTTTTTGGTGTTTGCTGTTTTGTTGCTGGAAGTCCAGGCCTACTTTCTTTGAGCAGGAGAAAGCAAAAATATGGGCAATGAGAGAAGCAACTACAGAGAGAAAAAATAGTTTCTAGTCTGCTTGTAAACTCGATGCTCAAGTGGGGCATGACTTTAGTTAGCTCAACACCTAGCAAACTTCTCTAAGGCTTTTCTGGTTTGGGCTTCTTTCTGGTATTAGGCTTGCAGCAGTACTCAGTATTGGATTTTACTCTGCTAAGCTGTAATTACTAAACAGAAAAGAAATCAGGTAGGGGAAAGAAAAGGAAAGAGCTGTAAAGTAAGAGCTAACAGCAAAAAAGAGAACCTTGAAACTTAGCAGCTGATCACAAATTGGCCCTGACCTGCTGAAAACGTAGCTGTAACTGTGACCAGCTTTCAGCATTGTGCTGCTGAGAGGTTTCTGGTGTCTCGCCAAGTTTCAGGAGCTGACAGCAGTAGAAGATTAAGTTTTTGCTGTTGCTGCTCCCAGGAGCAAACTACAGATCTCGAAGTTGGCTGATGGGTGGGACAGGTGATGGAAATGTTTGTTCTTCATGACAGTGCTTCAGCTGAGGTCTCTTTGCCTGGAGCATTTCTCTTATTTACTAGTCATTACCCTGGTGCATTCTTTGGGCTGTCTGGGGATGCCTTTCCAGCAGCCTTGCAGCCCTTGTGCTCCAGCAGAGAGGCTGCCCTCTGAAGGAGCCCAGAATTGCAGCTCTGAAGGCTCACCTACATGGGTGGGTTCTTTGGCCAGGTGTAGGCCAGGTGAGGTATGGGAGCCATGCATCATCAGAAAGCTCTCTGCAGGGGTTATGACTTTTTATTCTGGAAATCCTGGCTGGGATGGTTCCTTGGGATCTGTGCTAGCCTTTATGCTATGCTAAAATAGAAGCAAGTTACCCACGCTCAGGAAGATACTAGTAATTTGTTGTTATATGCCTATAGCAATAAACATCTCAGGAAAAGCAGGGGGCCCTGGCTGGTGTTTTGGCAGCTTTAGGCATCAGTAGGCTGCTGCCCTGTTTGACTGGAAGCTCTGTTTCCTATTTTGCATCTATTAGTATCTGAATAGAACCAAGAAAGATGGTTGCAACACTTGGACTGAAGGTTTGTTGCCTCTCCATGGCAGCATCTTTATTTTCTTTGTTAGTGTAGCAGAAGAAATCGGGTGATTTACGGTGCAGAGAGATTGTGTTTATGGTTAGAGGGCAAAACTGCATCTTGCTCCCAGTTCTGCTGTCAGACTTGTTTTGTTTGCTATGCAGAGTGCTCCAGGAAGGCTGAATTTCCCTGTTTCAGATGGGTTTCTGCAAGGTTACTGCTTATTACAGAAATGCAGTTGGACTGACTGAATCGTGTCTTGTGTTTTTGGAATTTTAATGCTCTGCCAACTTTCTTAACATGGCTAAGGAGACTGTCTAGCTTATCATAAGAAAGCTAAAATGTTAGTTAAAACTAAGCCAGAAAGTGCTGTTAGCACTGACAGACAGAATAAAAAGAAGACCACAGAAACACAGATTTGAAATAAAAACTTCTGCAAGACAAATAAGTGAAACCAGCTTTAAGTCACATTCTTTTAAAATCACAATAGCTGTGTTGGTTATTAAGGTCTGGTATGACCACAGGAACCCTTTGATTTCCCACAAATTTTCAGTAATAGGCTGTAAAATGCCACGTCAAGTTAATACTTGGAATCAAATATTTCTTGAGATGGGCTGCTCAGGGCAAAATGCCACATTTCTACTAGCCAGAATTTTTTTTAGGAATATTTCACTACTGTAATCCCTTCAGTTAAACCACTTAGCAGAAGCTTTGGGGTTTATATCCACTTTACCTAAACTTACATGGTTGTTGGCTGCAAAAATCTCTTAGGGCAGGGTCTTGGAGTGAAAACATAGTGCTTTATAATTAATTCCCCCACTGAACCTCTGTGTATATTGCTGAAGAGATGGATGAAAACAATATTTTCCAGAATTATGTGCATCTACTCTAAGTCTTCATTTGCATGCTCTTTTGCATGACTCACTGTCTGCCTGCAACAACCTGCTTAACAGTATTCTTCCTCCCCCTCAAAATTTCAGGAAAATAGCTTTTGAGTAGAGATACAAAGAAACTAATCTCAGAATAGCTTTACCTGCATAAGATCCACAGCATCTTTTGCATCCCTCTCAAAGAAGTCTGGAGGAAAGTCTCGAGGTGGAGGGATGGACTGTCCATATCCCCGAGGATCCCAGGCAACAACTGTGAAGAGCTGCTTGTTCAGGGACTTCAGCTGTGGTCCAAAGTCGGTCTGGCCGCTCCCTGGAAGAGCATCCCTCAGTTACAGTGACCACCAGAACACACCCAGCACACGTGTGTGAACAGACACCTGGGGGACCTGCACCTTCATTCTAAACCAGAGATATCTGCCAGCTGAAGGGCACTGAGCCCCTGGCTGTGGGTACCTCTGTGGTGGCACCTGGGTAGGGACTGGTCTCTGAGCACTGCCATGGCCACTGCTGCTTGGCTGGGTGGTGCAATTCAGCCTGGGTAACAAATACAGTTGGCTTGATATTTCCCCTCTTATTTTGCACCTTGTGCAGCTATTTCCCACCTGTGCTGGAAGCCCCTTTTGGCACAGTTAAATCCCAATCTACAAATCACTATTACACAAGTCAGGATGTTGTATAAAACGTGCTTGGTGAGATAAATCCTTAAAAGCTGTTAACTGCTAGCAATAACTCTGCTTTTCCTATCTGTTCTAGTTTTTAAATGGCAGTGCTCCACAATCAGGTACTGAACACATCATAAACCAGCTTTGTGCATTCTAGCTTGAGAGAGGTGGTGAGAGAGGTGGTTCCTCCAGGTAGATAAGGCAGAACCTGCAGACCTAGCATCCCGGGAAGCAGGAGAACCGCGTGGCTTCCTTCTCCTGTCTGCTGGTAGTGCAGCTGGACTCCATTCACTTGGATTTTGGCAGATTTTATTGAAGTGCTAGGGATGGGAGAAAAGGAGAGAAAAAGGGAAACATTCAGAAGGTTAATTCTCATTACTACATGGTCATTCAAGGAATAACTGCTTTTTCTAGATATCGATGACAACACAGTAGAATTCAAATGGATCACTCTGGTGCCTGCATGGCAGACTACATAAAAAACTTGTCAGGAGCAGAGAGGTATCTAGAGAGCTGTGACCACTGTGGGGCACCCAGACTTGGGTTTCACAAATGTAGTTAAATAATTCAATTAAAGGGGAGGAGAAAAAAAAAAACACCACAGTCCTGACTGTGCAACAAGGGGGATATAAAAGTAGCTTTGCATGGCTACAGAAACGTATTGAAAGAAATCTATTGGAGAGGAGAAACCTCGTTCTGTCACAGTGTAACTTTTGAAACTGGTGGTGGTCACCGTGTCAGTGCTAAAGCCGCAGCCAGAGAAACCACAAAGCCCTCTGGATTTGACACCAGATCTTGGTCTATGTAACCAGTCTTGCCACACGCCCGAGCAGGAGCTGTGAGCTGTGCTGCAGGGCCCGGCTCTTCCCACCCGTGCCGGCCGGTGGCAGAACGGGACAGCAGCTGCAGGTCTCTGCCAACAATACGGCTGAAAGGACCTCGTTGTGTCGCTAACTCCGGGGAGTTCTGCTGAATTGTTAGGCAAATGCGACTCAAGTGATGGGTTTGTGACACTAAACCTCCTCTAAGTCCTGCCAGATACTTCACAACTTGAATTCTGAATGTGGCGTTCAGACGGACCCCTCTCCTTCCTCAATCTCTGAGCTTTGCTTTATTTTCTGTTTATAAAAGAAAATGGGTTTAATTTTTTTTTTTCTTGATAGACCATCTCTTGGTTTGTCACTCAACAAGTTATTTTACCCCAGTCCTCACCACAGCAAACGAGCACCTTGCTCTTATTACATTTTGGAGCAGTATGTGATTGTCTCCACTTAGTTATATCCCCTAGTGACCCCTTCTCTTTAAGAAAGGGAATTAGGGAAAAGGAAAGGAGATCTGTTGGTTGAAATGGAAGCAGATTTAATAGAACAACACCCAGATTTAATAAAATAATAAATCCCCTAATATTAACACTGATACAAAGTTAGCCCATGTAGTGATTTCTTTTCCTCTTCGTTGTAATAACTGTCAAAACCATTTCCAGTTTCTAACAGAACAACGACCATCTTGTAACTTTCTTTTTAAAAAAGTTTACCTACATCTAGTTTTTCATGGATGAGGGATGTGTGTTCTGCTTTCCTGATTCAGATGTTATTGTTTTTACACTGCTCTTTATTTTTTAGGATTAATTATTAACATCAAGGGCTGGAGAATTCTGCTGAGTTTGTGACGCTTTTCTATTCTTGGATCGTGCCTCAGTGTAAAGTCCAATGAAATTAAGGAGTTTCACAAAGAGTATTTTCAATGCTTTCTGGACTAAGAAAAAACAAGTTTGGTTTTGGGTTTTTTTTTTATGCTCTGAGAAACTGTAGTGAAACTGACTACACCTAAGACAGATTTGGTCCGCCTCACAAGGTGTTTTTGTGAGTCTGAAACAATGTCTGTGTGCTTGTCAGCAGGATGAACTCACTTCTGTCAAGTTTTCATCAAGACTGCATTTTCCATTGGTTGGCATAATCGGATACAATGTAAAAACAAGACCAAATCGGCTATTTTGTAACTGAACTAATGAGGTTTATAGCTCTCAGGCACTATGTATCCAGTGCTTCTCAGTGTTTACCAACATAACCGTGTTCGCTAACACAGGCAGAGCAGGCAGGTCTGCACCCTGCCTGGCTGGAGCCCACGCTTCACTTCATACTCTCTAAGAGTGCAGCTTAATCGGGGAAGTACTTCTCTGTTGCAGGTGTGCTATAACACGACCTAGTCTTATCTGTGTGAGGGGAAAAAAAAAAGATGGTATTATGTCCGTTTTCCTTCATAGGATCTGCAGAATAAGCAGTGTTTATACGTATAACGTATATGTATTCTCTTTGTAACCTCCAGGAAGCACCTTGTCTGCAGGTGGCAGAGCAGCACGTCCTGCCTGTTTGCAGGGTGAAAGATTGGCAGCCTGGAAGGTGACGGGCACGGAAGGGGTTGGGGAGCTTGTTCAGCTCCTTGTAGCACAAGGAAAGCAGCCAAAGGAAGAGCTTTGCCCCCCCGCAAGCAAAACGAATCTTCCCGTTTATCCGCAGAAGCCACCTCAGGGTACCACCAGCAATCCCACCTCGCCACCCTCCCAAATCTAGCTCCCTCCCCTCTGCTAAAACACCTTGCTCACTCCTGTCCCCCACCGCACCCCGGTGACTCCCACTCGGGCCTCCCGCAAGCCCCGGGCGGAAGGGACGAGGGCGCAGGGGGAAGGAAGCCGCTGCGGTTTTTACCCGTAGGA
>NW_008631942.1:0-13388 GCF_000691845.1 Merops nubicus
TCTTTCTGACTCGGGGCTGGCTGAGCAGCACACAACCCAAATCAACTGGTCAACTTTATCCAGATTATAAGCAGACACCACTGGCAAATACAATTGATACCTCCTGTTGAGTCCTAACTCGGTTTCATCCCAAATTTTCCACTCCCCTATAATCCTGAAACGTTTGTGAGGAACAGTTGTACCCATTTTATACAAGGTACCTCTCAAGTTCTAGGGCTACCCACGTGAAGTTTCCTTTGAAATCTGCCAAGACAGTTGTCTACTTGGAGTTCAAAATTAAGACTCACCTTTCTCATTTCTCTTGCCCAATGTCCACATGTAGAAAACTTCAGTTTGACATGGAGAAGAGTTTGGGTCTCTGTGAGAAGTCTGAATTTTATGAGTTCTTTTCTATACATGGAACTGGATGGCAAAGAGGCTGAAAATGAGATTAGGAGGATAAAATTAAGCAGTGACACCAATAACCACAGCAGCACAGACAAATGGGGAGGGATGTGGATCTGAGATAGAAGGTCACAATGTTCTGCAGAGCTCTGGAGGCAAGAGTGAGAACTTTAATATGATGGCAAGGAAATGAAGAAAGGAATTACAGGAATGAATTCATAGATTATGATTGATATATGAGGAAGGTTATTACAAATGCCAAGAACAGAAGTTTTATTTTCAGATATTTGCCTTCTATTTTGAGCATAAGGTTTACTATTGAAAATGCCTGCACTTTGTTTGTGGTATTTTTCACATACAGGTTGTTAGATGCCCCCTATGGAAGAAGGTGACATGAAAAGTGATCAGAGATGCATATTAAAAGTGTTACTTAACTTTGCAGGCAGATGCAGGTCTAAAAATGAGGAAAATAGAAAATACTGGTGAGAAAAGGTCAGCATGGAAACTTCTTCAGTAACAGGGCTCAGTGGCTGGGAACTGCTGGTGACCTGAGTCCAGTTAGAGGAGGTTAGCAAAAATTTGCTTTGAAAAAGAAGGGAAAAAAAAAAAATGTAATTTGAACACTTTGATGAAGCTGTTAGGCTCTGAAAGTCAGAGACTACCCTGGGGACAAAAATATTACTGAGTAGAACAAGCCCTCTTCAAAAAAAAAAAATCCATTCTCTTAGAGGTGGAGGAGGAGGATAAAAAGTCTTTTAAATGACAATCTGATGGAATTATGTTGGCAAAGGTTTTGTCTTTCTGGCTTTTAAAATACATATGGGACAAGGACATCATAAATATGACAATTTTGTAATGAACTTTTTAACTATGTCTTGTGCTCCTCTGAAGAAAGGTAAAATCCCGTTGCTTAACAGATTAAGTTCAAACCCACTTCAACTGGAATAAGTGGTAATTGTACTTATTATTTGAACAGACTAATTTTCCTCCTTTGGAACAGCTGAGGGAATAAAAAAGAAGGTATGTATCTGTTTTGGAGCCTGAATGAGACCTAGGTTTCCAACACCTGACAATTATTTTATTTTTATAAAGAGTATCTGGGTTATTTTAGAACTGACTAGGTAAGATAGCCAACAGTTGCTGTGAAGTTGTGATAAGGCAGCTTATTTTCTCCTATTTTTCTTTTTAAATTTGCATAGCATGCCCAGTTGTTCAATATACACCAAAGGTAAACCTCAGTTTATTACTCTTGATGTAGTATGGGAGAGAGGATAATCTCTTTATATTAAAACTGACATGACAAAAGCCCTGGCTAGCATTAAAAATTATATATTTAAAAGATTCTACAACAGACTCCTGTGGTTCAAGCAACTTTTGTGGCCATGGAATCTGTACATAATTGTTTGATTAAGTTGTTCCTTTCATTTTCTCATGTAAAAAAAATCAGTAAGAACATTTCCTTAATGACTAAATAGCAGAGAACTTTTTGTGTTTGGATCTGTTCAGATGTCAAAATTTCAACATAAACTGAAAATCTCTACTTTGACTCAAGATGTTGTACAATTAAACGAGCAGAAAGCCTAATTAACTGTCTCTGTATGGCTGCTAATCAAGCACTTTGGTAGCTACCTGCACAGTTAAACTGAACTAGTGATATAAGGGTGTACACAACACTGGTTTTACCACTATTATGTTAATTTGTTGATTTCCAATGATATTTGAGATATATGTATTTTAGTTTGACCCAGCAGCTCTAACAAGAGCAGTGAAGTTGATATATTTATGGCAAACTACACTGAACACAGACTCCTCCTCTGAAACACCTGGAGAAATGTTAGTTCATGCTGCCCTAGTGTTTCTACCACAAATCCCTATGTCAATATGAGCTAAAATATTATAATTCACATCAAGGTTAAGAATTAACACCTTGCTATCCTAAAGAGTCCTTCTCACCCTACAAAACAAGGCACAGTCACTACACTTGCTCATCAAACTCCTGCTGGTTTCTGCACTGTTCACAAACCAAAAATCATCAGAGACTCAATGTGAACTGAGAAGCTACCATCAGAAAAAAAAATAAAATAGAAGAGAAACTCAAACATGTCAAACTGTTGCAGAGAAATGAGGAATTCTTTGCTGTTTGAAACTACAAGCAGTGTAATAGGAAGTGGCAGCTTGTAACACCTCCCCAGAGCAGTACCTAAAAACTCCCCACTTGCTCTCACCTGAGACAACATTCCTGTTATTATCTGAAAGACCTGCAGCCACACAGAGAAAGAAAAGAGAAAGTGCTTAAGTGAAGTTTTACCACCACTCCAGAGGAGGAAAATGAGAAGATTTGATCAGCTAGACTAATATCTGAATGCAATATAAAATGTGCTGTAATCTGGAATTCTCCAGGGTCTGTGATGCAGCAGCTGAACGACACAAGTGCACTGGAGGAGAAGAGAACCTGCAGGGTTTTCTTAAAAGACATTAATTGCATAAATACTTTCACCCTGATCCAACCTAAATCATCTCTCCTGGGCTACATTGGATACTGATTCATATATTATTTTTCAGAATCAAACTTCTTCAGTCTCTGCATTCATGTGACATTTGAATCCATTTGACACTAAGTCCCTTTTTACCAACCTGGTTGTCTGCACTTTCCATGAGGGTTAACTATGGATCCATTTCATAGGCCCTTAAAAAGCAGAGAGGTTCATCTGTTTCTTGCAATAGCCTAGCATGTGATTTATTCTGTGCAAAAAATGAAAATAAAGCATTAGCACATGTGAAATAACAGAGAATGAAATAATGCATATTCTAATTTTATTTATACATCGGTTTAGAATAAACAGAAAACCTTATCAATTCCCTTTTATGGATGATTCTGCCTATTTTTTATCAGATTTAGATGTATTTTGGTTTTTTTTTCAGTTGTAGTGCTAGTTACTTGTGCTGAAGCCCACCTACTTGAGGTATCTATTTTAGGAAGAGAGGAACCACTTGTTGTGCCTCTCTTTTTATTGACTACAGATGAAGCATAAGGGAGTAGTCATCTAAAAATAAGACATCTAAGCTAAAGTTGGGCCAGAGGAATCCTAGGATAGCTAGCTAAATATGTAGCATCATACAACACTTAAAAAAACCCCCTATATTGGCAAATCTGAGCCTGAGAGGCATGTTTTCAAAATACACACGTCAGCAGATATTAGACATCTGTTTCTTGAAATTAAGAGGCATCAGGGATGTATCCAAAGCTAAGATTTGTGGCACCTAGAAATTTTAACTACATTAGGTAGGATTCCATTGGTATCAGTAACCCTTGAAGACAAATATAAGTGTGCATGGCTAACAGCTCTATACAGGAATTTTACAACAGTCTGTTGGCATAACCAGCTGCAGCTTGGAAGCACAACTCTGAGCAATGTGACCACCAAAAGGGCAAAACCAGGCAGTTATAATTGCACAGGGAAGGTACACAAGAGACAAAGGAAAAGGTAACAAGAACAGACTGCAAGTTGGTGGGAAATCTACCTGAAGAAATAAGAAGGGTGAGAAGTGGTATGAGGAGAAGAGGGGACCACGTATTTTGGGAGCAGAGAGTAAACAGCATAAAAATGTCAGGCTTAAATAAGAAAAATCAAGAGAAAGAAAAAGATCCCTGCCACTCTTCTAATTAGATGTAATTTAATTTATTGATTTTTTTTTAAACAATGGGAACTTGGAAAGGAACAACACAAAACCACAGATGAGTGCATACTGCAGAACAAACTCAGCAGTGGCTAAGCTTAGGTGGTCATAAGGAAGCAGGTGGTAAACTGTGTTTGCAGGATGGGCATTCTGCTCAGCAGCAAGTAGACACAAAGGCATACATGTCTTTTGCAGGAAGAGGCAGAAAACAGTGCATTCTAGTTTTATAAGCCTTCCAAAAACTCTTCTACTTCAGTCTATGACTGATGACTTAGTTAAGAAGTTGAGCATCCAACCTCCCACTCTACTCTCAACGATTTGGACCTTTGCTGTTGAGTCGTGCCTTAAAATACTGATCAGTTTTAAAATGTGTGAGGCTTTATTAAAGCCATTTTTCAAACAGTTGCAGCTGCAGAGGGAGAGCATTCCCCATCCCTGGTGTTTACAGAAGAGCCACTTTCCTCTTTCTTGGCCCTCGTGTTTTGTGATCATTCCTGGCTGCTAACACAGCAAGGCAAGAAGCAGTCGTCTTCCTTACCATGTACAGTTGTCACTAATAGGAATAGAAGCTCTTCATTTCCTCAAAAGTAGCTTTTCCTGAAGAAATTTGGCAGAAACACTACCCTGACCTAGAAGATCTGTGACTGAAGAGCTGCTAGTTAAATTTTTTATCTTTCCTACTATCATCGTCACACTGCAGGACAGAAAAGAAAACTACAATTTACATTGTGCTTTTCTGTCTATAATTTTAATTAGCCACGTGTCACTGCAAGGGAGGGAAACACTCATCTGATGGTCCTGGAAAGAATTGCTACTAATAGTGAAATGGGAAGGCCAGACCAAAAAGCATCACTCTAAGTTTGGTTCACAGTGATGGTCCAGTGTGAGAATAAGGATAGGTAATGTGTGTAGCAAAGAATTAGATATCACTAATTAAAATAGCTAATTATATCCAATATATATAATAATAATCTATATAATTTCTAATAGGCAATCTTAGATATTTGATGGAAATGTAGAGGAGTGATACAACACATGAGTATTACATTTTAACCCCAAACTTACTAAATTCATTCATTATAAAACATTTATAAGCTAAACTCATTGTGAGTGTAGAATACTATATGACCCTACATGTGTTCCTTGATTATTCACACTCAACAGTGGTCACATTTTATTGTGACATTTTATTATTTTATTGCTCAGATATTTATTTAAAACATTTTTACCTTAACCTTCCTCCTTGAACTTAAAACATTTATACTTCAAACATTTATACTTCAAACACTGTCTGGATGTGCTGTGACAGTCTTATGAAGGACTTAGGCACTGTTGTTCATAACACTACTTTGGAATGATAATAATTATGTTCAAGGCATATTATTATTAATGATAACTTCTTAATGAACTTATAACTGATCAGTGTCACAGGCCTCTGCTTTGGCTACGCTGCAATTCAAGCAGTGCAGATAAAAGCCACAAATTTTTGAGGCACAACAACAGTTCAGTGGATTCCTCTGGTAGCAGCAAGAACCTCACCTGCCAGTTATTATGGCAAATTCTCAAGTTTTAATACTGATATTTTCACCTTGTAGCTAGCTGGATATGGTAAAAGGAAAATTAGTTTCAATGCCTTGCTCTAGGAGTGCTATATTCCTGATCAGTGCTATAGTCACCAAAAAAAGGTATCAACTTAACTCATAGATCATCAGAATTGATCTTCTGTTAATTTTTTATCAAAAGGAAAATTAGTTTCAATGCCTGGCTCTAGCAGTGCTATATTCCTGATCAGTGCTATAATCACCAAAAAAAGGTATCAACTCAACTCATAGATCACCAGAATTGATCTTCTGTTAATTTTTTATTTCAAAAAGGATGTAGGAATTATGGCCAACATTGGAAGCAAGGTTGCTCTGTAATTGATGTTATGTAGAGATGCTGCTCAGCTCACTGGACCCTGGGGAAAAGCAGTTTACTGCACCATAGGTTAAAGACTCCAAATTCTCAGATTTTTGGCTCCTTTCTAGAGACTGGTACCAAAGACATTTCACCATGTGCTAAATGTTTTTATTTGGTATCACAGCTCAGTCGTTCCTCTTAGGGTTGAGCTGAGGATCTGGGTGGGAATGGAGCAGATTGACTGCTGGATGCTGCTGAGAAATGTTGTCTCCAGGCCTGAGATAAACACCTTGTGTCCTATCTGATAACCTGTTAGAGAGCACATCTGGGTACAACTAGAGCACAGGTCTTTAGCCTTTCTAAAAACCAGTTACCCCATGCAGGAAGCCAGCTCAAGTCCTGAGCCAATAAACCTGCCTAAGGAAGAAGCTCTGTGGTGGCACATCCCATCACACACAGACTCCTGTTTTACATCAGGCAGCACCAAGCATTCTGGAAGAAAAAGAGAAGATTGAAGAAGAGTAATGAAACAATTCTAAATCCTACAGGTCCATTACTGTTAATTTGGATCTTCCAACTCTACAGCTGCCTTTCCATTTTGGTGTTATTTCCCAGCCTGGCTGCCCTCGGGGTTCTCCTATAAGACTAGTTTTTGGGGGCATTATAAAGTATAAAGGTATCTACATGCCTTGACAAGGCATTTGTAGCAGTAAGCCAATGAGGAGAATGTGCCTGAAGCAATTCTACAGCTAGAAAAAAGACACATATGGGGTGTTCCAGGCTAGGTTTTAAGAATTTGCTAAGTGCTTCCACTCTTTATGAAAGACCTGGCACCTAGACCACTTTCCCTTTATTCTTATCACTACTCTGTGTCAAAGAGAAGTCTCCTCTAGGCCCCTTTCAAGACAGTGCCATGGCTACAGATTGCAGTAAAAGCCAACTCTGCTTCTGAAAAGTTAGATTAATATTTTCATAAGCAGGAGCCATAAAATCAATCTCACAGTAGAAACAGGTTGTGCCTCAGAATTTACTCAAGCTCAGTGTGGCTTGTCCAAGGTCCAAAAACCACATTGATCCAGGACTGAGATCAGAGGTTTTCCAAGCCACTCAGTAATAATGTTTACAGGACTCAATATCTGAAATATAAATTCGTTGGACAACACATCCCTGCCTTAATACAGAAACCAAACAACTCCTCCAGCCCAAAATTTTATTCACAACACACTCCAAAATTCAAAATACTGGAAAATATTATATTGTTCTTCCTACAGACAATAATTCTGCTTCCCCCAATAAATCAAATTGAGTTGAAATGAGACACTTGATTACCCCAGTACAACATGGGAACTTTAAAGTATGGGTGTGCCAAGCAATTATTCATAAAGCCTTTTTTTTTATGCAGTCAGATAGGAAACATCTCTTCATCCAAGAGAATGCCAGAGGCTCTTAAGGTCAGTGCCTTTTTTAAAAAGAAAATAAATAATCCAACACCACAAAACCCCCCCCAGAATATTCTCTTTTATATAAAGCTTGCTTAGTTTGGCAGTGATGCAACGTGTGCTCTCATGATATAGAGAGGAAATCTGCCTGTTTGTCTCAGTTGTTATATTTATATAGTCACTGCTCAGCCCTAAAGCTGTTCTGTAGATCTCCAGCTAAAATAAATGTCATACACTGCTGAATTATTACACAAATAATTCTGTTTATTTACAAATATGACAAGCTGGTAACTTACTCAGAATTTCCAAAGGATTTTCAGTCTTTACAGACATCCATCCCAGCCAGCACATTTCCACTCTCCCCGAATATCAGCTTCTAAATTCAGATAATAACCACTTGCCAATAGATGTGTCCAGTCTTAGTAGCTATGTATTATGAGGGATATAAAGGACAGAATCAAATATTGGGAAGGGAAAGACTCTTTATGAGAGATAAAACTGCTCGCTCACACAGATTCTCCCTTTTAAAATCCACAAAACCAGCAAAATGTTTATCAGCTCTACTATCAATACACAAAGAAATGCAAAACCACTCTTCTGCTGAAAACAAATCTATCAAGTCTGTATTTCTCAGAGCAATTTTTTCTTAAGGATGTTAAATACCCAAAAGAGATCATGAGATTGGGAAAAAAAATTCTAACAAGTAAACTGTTGTTTGCCTAAATACTTTTGAATATTCAACATGGCTTAGACTACAGAGGACCTGCTCTGAAATAGTTTCAGATGGGGAAATAATTTCATAAAATATTTCCTGATCCCACCCAGTACACAGATAAAGCTATAGTCTAAATAATTTTAACATATCAGCCATTACTGATAAAGCTCTCCTGCAGTAATTGGAATATGTGTATTTATAAACAGGTAAAGTAAGGGGCTGAGGGAATAAGATATGTGAAAAAGAAAGGGGGGAATGTACTTCTGTCAGCTTCTTTTCCTGCTTTTTCTAGTCAGAAAACACAACTTTACTAAAATATTGACACAGCACATTTTTCTGAAAAGCAGATGACTTGGTATTATGAGTTTAATTAAATCTAAATTTAATTGGATGGAAATTAATCTGCATCTGTAGTCTTTATGTTGAGTAAAGGCATGTTTACCAAAGCTTTGCCCAGTATCAGTCATTTTTTTTAATATATATATTCAAATACTGTGAATTTTATCTATTTGAATCATATCTTATAGATATGTTATACTTATTATGACATAATATATATGGTTTTTATATTATATTATATTTGAATAGTTTTTGAAGAGGAACAGTGAAATGACTACACTGCATTTGGTATTTTTATTTAGAATAAATAACCAGGATCAATATAAAAAGTGGGGAGTGTACATGTAACATTTAGCTTTTTATAGTGTTAGGAATAAGGACTTTCTATCTCAGTGCTCACTATTACTAAAGCTGCTTGATGAAAAGTAGAGATTTCTGTCTAAAAGTGAAGGAATTTTAGGAGAATGGGTAATAGTTTCTCCTCTCTTTTTCTCTTTAATGAACTCATCATCAGGATACCTGATAGCCATTATTAAAAACACAGAAGACAGAAATTACAAAAAAACCCTGAAATCAGAAGACTATCCCCTCAGTCTTTGCCTCCAGCACTGCTTGATGGCTTGAAGACTTCAGACAGCAAGAATGTAGTAGATTGAATAAGATTTGCTACTCCTAATTAATGAATACCAGCCTATCTTTTAGTCTACTGACAGAAAACTTCAGCAGGCAGAGAGGAGTCCCATTGAAGAGAGAGAAAGGTGTGGGACCAATGCCAGCAGGAGAGGAGGGATGGAGTTATCCAAGTGTTTTTCTCCCCAGAAAGAGAGACCTGAGGGTGGTAGGAACTCAAAGTTGCTCTTTCTCCATATAAAAAGCTTATAGTTTTCTACAGTTTGGCAAACAACAGCATATAAAATATCATACTTAATATAGGAGAAAGAATTTTGTTTGCATCAATAGTTTTCATTTTTCAGAGAAGGACTTAACAATATAATTCTTCTGTGTTATTGGTTTTTCTGTGGCAACAGGAGAAAGAAAGAAGGCTTTTAACTATACCAGAGGGCAGAAAGCCCATATACACTTTAAAACCAAGAAGACAATATTTCATGGATGCCAGAGGTACCAGTAGAAAGCAGATGCCCTCAGATCTGCCCATGCATCAACAAAATCATCAGGCTTTCAGCCACGTTAAATTACTGATGTTAGAGTAGCTCAGAGAGCGAAAAAAAAAACCAACAAAACCACCACAACAACAACAAACCAGTATCACTTACCTATAATTGTGAGTTTCAGGCTGGATGGGAAAAACCAACAAAACCACAACAACAACAAACCAGTATCACTTACCTATAATTGTGAGTTTCAGGCTGGATTTCTTAAGGTGACAGAAAAATTCATCAGCACAACGAGGCAGAGCCAGAAACTGCAGGGACACGTGTTTGTCCCAAAGCCTCACTGAAAGAAGTTGGAAGGTTACTCATCTTCTAGTTAAGCCAACTTGTACCTCCTGTAGTTGATGTTTTGGATGCTAGAGAAGACATTAGACGATCTAACTGTTTTTCTGGCTGTAAATGTATGAAATCTAACCTCTAGAAGTACTCAGACCTATTTTAACAAGGATGGCAAAAGATATTAAATACAGGAAGCCCCTCATTTCTCTCATAACTGCAGTCAATTGCCATCTTGATTTTATTCACTAAAAAAACACCCAGAAACAACTAAGATGACATTTTAATTCTAAAAGTCATGATAAAATGTAAAATCATTTTAAACTATTCTGTAATGTAGTAATTATGTGAAAGAAATACTGAGAAAAAATACTAGTTCATCTGATTTCTGTACCTTGCTGTGCCACTCCTCAACTAAATTTAGAACACAAACAGTAGGAAAAAAAATCATTAACGACTTTGAGTCAGAGGTTTTCTATAGAGCAATCCTTGGGTGGAATTCACCTACTGTTCATTGGTGGAGAAATATTAATTTGCTGAAGCTGCAAAAAGTTTTGGCCATTTTAATGATAAAAGTCATGATAAAACATAAAATCATTTTAAACAATTCCGTAACGTAGTAATTATGTGAAAGAAATACTCTGAGAAAAAAAATACTAGTTCATCTGATTTCTGTACCTTGCTGTGCCACTCCTCAACTAAATTTAGAACACAAACAGTAGGAAAAAAAAATCATTAACGACTTTGAGTCAGAGGTTTTCTATAGAGAAATCCTTGGGTGGAATTCACCTACTGTTTATTGGTGGAGAAATATTAATTTGCTGAAGCTGCAAAAAGTTTTGGCTTCTGTAAAAATGAAAAGTTTCATTTCAGAGCTAGCAGAGCCCACAGGTACAAAAGTTCCTCTCTGCTTATATAACTCCAGCCAAGGACCCAGAGCAGCAGATTGGTGATTCTCTAAGCTGCAGAACAGGTTTTGGTCCTACAGCTGAAGAGCCAGATTGATGCTCCTCCAAGTTACTCCAGTAATTGCTCTTAATTGAATCAGAGCCTGCTGAAGAGAGAAACACAAACCAGGCTGGAGTGGTGCAAGGTAATCAGAAGCTTGCAGAAATCCAGGCTTTTTGAAGAGATTCACTGTTATTGCCTCCACTACTTTAAAAATAACTCTCCAAAGAATTAACATATGTAAAATCCTACATGAAAGTGAGATGGGCTCATTTAGAGGCAGTAATACAGCAGGAAAGCCCCCTGCAGCCAACAAAAGGGCTGCACAGTGGGAGGCTTATCCCAGCAAACAACAATTCACACCTGTTAATTACTCTGAAGAGGCTTCCACACAATGCTAGGCAGGGCATTTAGCCATTGTTGAGCAGCAATACTCGTGTAATCTCTTACCCTATTGTTCTAAGGGAAATGGAAGCTCAGCATGATTCATTTCCTCGCAAATCATCAATTAACTCATCACAGCATTTGCCAGAGGAACCATCAAGTGCCAGTGTATCCTAAAGCTCCATAAAGTTCCAGTATATCCTAAAGCTAAGTAAATAACGAGTATTTCAATTTTGATGATAATTATGATGAGGTGGTTGATGGTGGGATTAGACAGGCTCAATATTTCAGGGAAATATCTATTGAAACCACCGTTTGTTACTTAAAATCTAAAATACACGTCTCAAGAATAAATTTTTTAAAACTCACACGAGTTTCACTTAATCCCTACACTTTCTAATTAGGAAGCACATCAGTCAAATCCGAATGTGTTAATATTTTAGTGATTTGAACACCAGTCAAAACCTAACCACTTAAATTGACATGCTTGAAAGACTTAAGGCTTACAATTGCATTTTGTTTTTTCATGGTAATGCTTGGATGAACACAAACGGAGGGCACTAAATATTTGGCTATTTTTCTTTAGCAGAATGGACTAAAAATAATTGTCCTACCTGTAGCTGTGTACCTAAAAAATTTATTTGGACAGGATTAGAAGCCCTGTCTCTAATCTTAAACACCAGCACACTCACTCTGCTAGCAGCTTCAAAGGGAGATTTGCGACCTAAAGGATTACAAAATATTGTCCCACTGCTATTTGTGTGCTCAAAGAGTTCAGCCTAAGTGTATACTCAGGAATTAGACCCTTTAAAAATAGGCTGTATAACCATTGGGACGAAATAAAAGTCACAGTGGAGAAACACTCTCTAAGAGTGGGATAAAAATGTGGGATTTATACAGAATGTCAATACGAACAATATCGTTCTGATTTCTGAATAGTTAAAAGGCAGGAAAAAAGCAAACCAAACAACAAAAGGAACCAGCAAAGCAGGGGAATTTTGGAGGGGGTGTGTAGGAAGACATCCCATCTGTCATCTAAAAGCATCAAAATTTTCAGATGATATATTTTAAGCTGGTCTTTTCCTTTTCTGCAGTAAGCAGAGATCAAAGCTCTGGAGGCTTAATTTTCCTATCTTTATTTCCCTCCCCATCTCTATTGCTATTCATTTCCCCTTAAAAACACTTCCTTGATGTGGCCACCAGAGCAGAACAAGGGTGGATTTTCTGTGCTAATTCAGATTTGTTAAAGACCCAGCTTATTTTGTACTACCTCTTCTTTTCTATAAACATAAAGTTAGCGTGGAAGGATGATGTCAGCAGGAGATCCTTATGGTGTGCCTTGGCTAATTAAACATAAATGCAGTCATCTCTCTCCATCTGATCCGAACCCTGCTGGGCAATACAGCATGGAGAAAACTAGGAGTAATAACTGTGAACTGAACCATAGCCTGAAGGGCTATGAAAGAACTTGCTGAACATATAACAAGCATTTTACTTAAGTATCTCCTGTCTAATTTTGAAGAAAAGAATATTGGAAAAAATTATAATGCAACAGAAAAAGGAAAGAAAAATTCTGGAAAAAATCTAATCTATTGCCAGCTGCACAGGAGGATAGTAACATATAGAAACATTCTACATCAGAATAAGAGTGGGGTAACATAATACTTAGAATCTGCTTGTTAAATCACTTTGAGTTCAAATTTGATCCACCTTGCTCCATTAATAGCACTGGGTTTTCTTTCAGCCAACCCTTAATCTTAGTCTTTCATCTCTTTTGCTAAGGCCCAGTAGCTTTCAGGGTTTGGTTGCATAAGCAGGCTGAGAAAGTAGCATGCTATTTAAAAAAGAAAAAGCCATGCTTGGTGAAGAACCCTGGGCAGGATGAATCCCCAAACCATCCACAGTGCTCAACATCACTTGCAAGTCAACAACCAGAATTCTCTTGCAGGTTTTTGTGCTTGGAGCTGCACTTGTGGAAGAGCACCCAGATCTTTATGCCAGAGAACTACATGGAAAAAAGAAAGCACAAAATCTGCCTCCACATCACCAAAGAAACCTCCAACACTCCTGGGTTTGCTGAGGTTGAAGCAGTTTAAATTAGTTGTGAGTATTTTGCAGATTGTCACTTGTTCATCTCCATAGGGTGGAGCTGGA
>NW_008631943.1:0-12303 GCF_000691845.1 Merops nubicus
TTGGTCAGTTGTGGTCAGCTGTCCCAGTTATGTCCCCTCCCCACTTCTTGTGCATCCCCAGCCAGCTTGCTGGTGAGGGTGGTGTGACAGTCAAAAAAGGCCTTGACTCTGTCTAAGCACTGCTCAGAAATAATGAATAAGCATCCCTAATTATTAACACTGTTTTCAGTACAGTCCCAAAACATAGCCCCATACTAGCTACTACGAAAAAAAATGAACTCTATCCCATCCAAAAGCATCACAGTCTCCAGGTTAGATCTTCCCAGCCACAGTCCAGTGGCTGAGCTGCAGCCGCTCCTTTGCTTCCTTGAAAACCACAGCAAAGTCAACCACAGACCCAGGGGAGGCATGATGAATCTGAAAGTATATTTATTTTATTTTATGGGTTATCACAGCAGACACTTTCACATTAAAATTTTCACGACAAATATTCACTCATTTATCTCAGTTGCTCTTCTGGAATTCACCAGAAGGTCAGTCACTTGGCAGAACAAAGCGCTCAAGCAGCGAGCAACTAGAGGAGACGGGTTCTGCTGCTGTCGCACTGCTTCTGTTCTGTCATCCTGCATGTGTCAACAGGGAGCAAGGATTACTTTAATTACCACCTACTATAATGTCAAATAGTTATCATGGAAAATTGTGAATCATGTTCATCGACTTTGGCAGCATGAAAATGGGATCACTTTCAGTCCTTGGTGGTGGCCTGGGGAGGCCAGTGAGGCAGGAATGGAAGGCAGGCACTTCCACAGATTTCAGTTTCAGAGGGGGTGTTCTCATCCAAATGGAAGTACGTGATGGCTTTCAAACTGCTGTTAAGCTGGAAATGAGCTGGGACCCCCAGTGCAGTCTGTCAGAGCCTGCACAGTCCAGAAATGCTCATTATCTTCCATTTCAGTAGTTTATAACTGATGCAGCTGGTGGGAAAAGTTTATTCCTTTGAGTTTTGCTTTTCTAAATGCTACCATGAACTTTCAAAATCTCTGATGGGTTAATGTGGAAAACATATCCTGCCCTAGCTCTATCACTTGGGAATATCATGGAGAGGTATAACTGGATACACTTAGTGATTAGAGTCTGTTTGAGATTTCTGAGTTTAATACCCCTCAGGGACAAGATACAGAACCTAGATGAGCTTAAAATGTGTGACTCAGTACTGCAGCACAATGTTGTGTTGCATGCTTCTCTTCCTCTGCACCCCAGTGTCTCTCCCTAAAGGTCAAGGGAAGTTCTAAATTCAGGCAGTTTTATGTACCTTGTTTTCAGCTCCAAAGCTTACTGTCTCCTCTCTGCTCCTTGCTACTCAAAGCTAAACACCAATTGTTTCATCTCCACCATACAGAAAAAAAAAACCAAAACAAAACAAAATACAACTCAGCTTTTTACTTATTTGTTGCTTTAGTTTTTTTAACTCAGATGATCTTAGCATCCACTTCCCAGTTCAGACTCACAGAGAGCTGAATCAGCTCAAGTAAGGAAACTATGAATAAATGGTTGGGAACAAAGACTTATTAACTGCATTTCTGTGCTCAAGATAACATACAGAGAACTGTATGATACCACATAAATTGCAAATTAATATCTCTTGAGATTACAGAGCATTCAGTGCCTTTCTTAATTCATACAAGTAGCATTTTTTCCAGCCCAGAAGTTGCTAATAAGGATGTCTCTTATCTTTGGGACCTTGCAGAAATCATGTCCAAATTTCATCCCCTGAGTTCATGGTTATTTCCAACTAATTCAAGCATACACCGAAACTGCTGGAGACTGGGGGAAGGTCAGCCACCAGAAGCACTCTCTGGCTTTCTTTTTTTTCTTCCTAGCTGGAAATGGGAACACATGAGGGCACAGATTCATAGCTGTGCCAGGACACTCTTGTCACAACCCCCAAGATAACACCAGGACACTGTCTGTCAGGTCCCCTTTCTGTCAGGTCCCCCAAAACACCTTTCTGTTCACCCAGGGCTCTGGCAAAACCCAGGTGAAGCACTGGTAGCAGACAGTGTGTATTTTGGTTGTGTGTTGCCAGCTCTACCCTTAGGAAGAGGAATGGTGTGGAGTCCCCTGAGGATTGATCATCTTCCAAGAGGCAACTGAGCTGTGCAGGAGATGACCTAACAGTGCCATAGAGGAGCTGGCAGTGAGGCAGTGAGAGACACGGGTTTAGTAGGAGATGGGCAGTAGTAAGATGTCACTTTACAGGTGACAGGAACAACCTTCTCAGGGACCACAGAGGACTGTACAGAGTTTGCTACAATCAGAAATCCACTGAGCTGGCTGAAATGAAAGCAGAGAACATCAGTCCTGCAGAAGGCAGGGAGAAATTGGCTTACAAACTTTTTGTTTCTATTGTCTCTTCCCTAGCCACAGGGATTTCTCTAAACAAGGTGTTACCAATCATGGCTTGTTTTCTAGTAGCACCTGCCTTGTTAAAGCCTGAAACCTTTTTGGTCTTTTAGGGATGTTCACAGCACAGGGAGTCCCCAGCAGTTTCAGTGAAAAGTGTTGGCCAGCTGCTCCCAGATCTGCTATAAAATTCAACCCTTCAAGTGAATTATACCAGCAATATATATGGAATGCTGTCTTCGCAACACTGCACATATTTTTAGTTAAGTACCTCAGTGAGGCAAAGCTCGTTATCCTCTCAGACATCCTCTCCTGTCTCCCTGGGTGGATGCTCCAGGCATTTCCCAGGACCCCTGGAAGCAGGTCCGTGTGGCAAAGCCTAGTCAGGGGGTACTGCCTTGCAGAGCTCCAGGCCCACTTCTCCAGGCCCACTTCTCCACCTGAAGAGGGGATGCAGCACTGGTGTGTGGTTGCTAATCTGGCACACAGATACAGTCCCTGTCAGCTGGCCCTGTTTTAGCATGAGAGCTGCTCTGTTTTCACAGCTTATTTTTAAAAAGTTCTGTATCTCTTAAAGGCCTCCAGAGTTTGCCATTTCTGAAGAGTTATTATGACAATTACTTCAACTCCACAGCCATGAAAAGATTTCCTGGTTGGCTGGCTTCTTTCTTTCTTCCTTCAACTGTTGCTATAAGGGCAATGAATGTGTTTGTTTTCTGTAGTTTTTTTTTTTCAAAGAAGAAATTAAAAAAAAGATCAAAAGTATTTCAAAAATGATAACAAAATGCATTTCAGAAAGCACATTTACATTTTAAGGCACCACTTTGCAGAGAAAATGTTCCCCCGAGATTTCAAAACCAGAGGCGATGTAAGTTTGATAATAACAAATGACACAAGTACAAGCCACAGGTATGCTTAACATCTTCTGTGTTATTTCTGAGACAGCTTTGAAGCCTGGCTATTCTTTTATTTGGATTCTTCAAAATAGCTTCAGGCAGTCGTAAATATAAATTGAATCCTGACTTCCAAGAAAACTAGTTGGAATCGGTAACTTAAAATATTACTCTTGCTTCAAGCAAGGGCGGATTGCAAGGAAATGTGTCACACATGCTGTCTTCATTCTCTACATCCATTGTCTGCTGAAGATTTTTCAAAATTATATTAACCAGAAATACATCCCTGGAAAGCATTTATCTTTTAATAAGCACTGCAATGCCTGAGCAATGTTAATTTTCCTTTTTTTTTCCTCCCAAGTATCCAGATGTTTTTGTATATAAGAGTTCTAGAAATAATTTAATTTAAAGAATGGCTGTTTTATGCTCTGACTGCCAGATACCACAGGGAAAACTGGATTACAAACAGACTAAGCAGCTGTGTGTATTTAATTCAAGAGCAGCTTTTTTTAGCTCTGAGATTTTTGCTAATTTAATAATTTATTTTTTAAAAACTTGTTTACAAGTTTGACATCTTAGGTTTGTCAAGTAGTTGTGGTTGCACTGTGATTTCTTGAAATTAAGTCTTGAAAAATAAGAAAAGTGTTTTGAGACACAAGGTTGTACTGTGACTATGCCTGATGTTGTTAAACTATGAGGGACAGTGATGGAGAGGGTACTGGGCTGTCCTAATGGGGACAGACCCTTTAGACTCTTTAATGGCAACAGGAGCTTCTCCAGCCCTGCACATGATTGTGCCTTGCCCAAATTTAGGGACCGTCATTAGGTAACGTACATTCAAACCATGCATTCAGTCCTTGTTGAGTCAACACACAAGACTACAGACAGATGTATGGTTTGCAATTTGTTTTGTAACAGAGAATCCAGAAAGGTCCTCTGTGGAAATGCTCCATTCCAGACATCAGTACTGTCATCCCCTGACCCAGGAGCAGGTTGTGCATGTGACCACACATGCATGGTAAATTGCCTGACTCACCCTAACGTTAAGATGTCAACATGCTAATGCGACTCTGAGAATTTATTTAGAGCGTAAGAGCAATTATTAAAGCTTTCTAAATTGATCCAGACTTTATGACCCGTTTGCCCAGAATTACTAAAATAAAATTAGCAATGTGATCCTTGCAAGGAAACTGTAACAGCGTTTAATCCTTTCAGTATTTCCTATACTCCTTAACATTGACAAATCACATAACCCCCTGAAGCCACCATACTCAACGGCGTGCCTGGAAGCCATATGACCTTCACTCTTCTGCATGGCAAAACTTGGCAAGTTGGAGTACAGACACACTGGAAGTACACAGCAGCTTTTTAAAGACAGGGCCCTACATTCTCTGTGGAAAAAGTTATTCTTACCAGTTCAAGTGTTCATTGCTATTTATGGCAGTCACTAGAGACAGCAGCAGAATAATTCCCCTTCCTCAGTTTTCAGAGTACAGTGTGAGACTCAGCTCTTCACTAAGACAACATCCTGATGGCTGTTGAAGTGTCACTCAGACTCCTCTTGGGGTCTGATCCTTCTGAGCAAGAGCTTCTGAAAGAGAGCAGAGAGTTATTGGTCACACATTGCCCCTCCACACACTGTACATTGCAGCATCTCTGGTTCATACATCACAGAGACTGCAGAGACAAGCTGTCCCAATTTTTGTGGCAGTAAATATGTTGAGATCTCCTATCCTCACGTGTACAGCACAACTGCCTGCTGTACAAAAACAGATCTTAAAAGCTGGGACCTGCTGGGTGAACTCAAGTGAAACAAGGGGTAAATTAAGAGCAGCTTTTCCTCCACGCACCTAAGATGACAACATGAGGAGAGCCAAGGAAGGGGCTGTGAGGGAATCTCCAGGCTGCCACTGATGCAGAAAGGGGGAGGTTCATTTATATGGCAACATGTTGGATTTGTTGACTTCACTTTCAGTTTTCAGCTTGGGCCTGGCAACAGCCAAAGAAAGCACCATCTCAGGGATCTCCCTGTGAGATGAAATTAGGTCGGGGTGAGAGGGAAACTTTGCCATAGGAGCTCTGGATTCTGGATTCAGAGCAGGGTCAGGCATGGGTGTTGGAGGACCAGATTTCTCTTTGCATTCAGTTCCCAGGTGCTGCCTTCTCAGGTTTTTCCCCAGCAGCTCTCCAGGGCTGATTTCCCAGACCCTGTGCCACATTTCCCCTCTACACTGTCATATTCAGATGCAGACTGAGTGGACAGGGGCACAAAGGTATGCAAAGCAAGCAAGGTCTTAGGTGATACTGTGTAAGGTGGAGTTAACACACAAGAAATTTTATTTCCTGTGCAACAAAACCTCCTCACTTCAGCCCTGTAATTCTCAGTACATTTAGCAGGCTAAGTAAGAACAATCAACACTGCTACAAATGTTGATGGAGATGCAAAACACATTCATAGACGGAGATCTGAAATACATTCAGGATAATATGAACACATTGCATTACCATGCCCTAGATTTGAAATTCTGTGCTTCATTCCTAGCTTATAAGCTGTTAAGAAACCTTGTTCCTTGATAGTATTTCAATTGTTCATTAAGTTGGAATTGCCTTCCACATAATTATCCTGCTTTCTTGTCAGCCTGTGTTTCTAATACTGGTGCAAATCCCCAAATTAAACAGAAGCTGGAGCAACATTTAATAAGAAACAGACATAATAAACTATTCACTAGCAACAAATACAGTTTCAAGAGCTTTATCACACAGTCTTGCCAAGGCATGTGATTTCAAAGACTAACTTTCCAAGCAGTTCAGCTGGCAACTGTTAGATCAGAGGATGGAAGAAGGAGTTTCCCTCTTGGACAGGGTGACACATACCTATGGGCAGAGCTCCTCTTAGGAAGCTGACACACTAATTGCAGACTTTTGAGTGGAGCAGATCTCTGCAGGCCTATGATTTATCTGGAGCTGATGAGCTTCAGCTTTCACTACAGGCATGAAAAAAATCACAGGGATTATTCACTTATACAGGAAACATCTGTCTAATAGCAACTTATCAAGCAAAATAATTCACTTCTATAAGACAAACTGGTCCTTGATTACTCAATTGTTGATGAATAACAAATATGATTAATTAACCACTGAAAATACTATTTTTTTTCTTTACATGTGAAAAATGGAAAGGTGAGAAAGGCAAGAAAGGCTCTGCAGCAGTTACATTATTGCTAAAGAGGGTTGTATTTCCCTTTAAACAGACACCTATAAATAATATGTATACAGTGTCAGTGGCATGAAATTATGACACTATTAATTTATTACTGTTTATTTAATTCTACTTGTATTACTTAACACATGGGGTCTGGACCACAGACCAGTAGCATTTAACCCCCCACATGTCTGTACACAGAAATGAGTGTGAAGTAATTAAGATACTTCAGAGACAATGAAAAGAGATCTTGGCATTCAAAGGACAGAAAAGGTAAGAAAGTCATAGAAAGGCGTGATAAGAATAAACGTATGAGGCACTTTTCATGCATGGCTTGATATTAGTGTTAAGGCCAATGCTCAGCATTGATAGTAAAGACAAAGTAATCATTGCAGAATACCTCAATTCTAGATCCTCCAAGGTTTTGCGGAGGAAGGTTCTTGTTCTGTACATGTAGAAGTCATACCTGGCCAAGGTAGTCACTCTAAGATAGGCCTGAAAACAAAACAACCCCTCAGCCTCATCCTTATCCAGGAGACCACACAGCCTTCCACTAGCTATCACATAACATGATGCAAAAGGCAAGGCATGGTTGAAGAGGAAGAGATTCATGAAAATTGGACAAAACACAGAAGAGGACGGGAAAGTTTCAGGGCTAATGTCATCCAAAAATCAAAGAGTAATATCTATCTTGAAGTTTGGCTGCTGTCATGCTCCATCATTAGAGAAGTCCTGCCAGGAACGGCTCAGCTGAAAAGGATCAAGAGGAATGAATGGCTAACATGGGGCAGTAGCCTTTCATGGCAGATGCTGCTCTTGAACATACCAACTCATCTCTGTATCTCCCTTATAACTGGCTTTTTGCCCTTTCCCTCTGGAAAAGCAGTCTGCCTTGAAATTACGTTACACAACTAGCTATGGCATTTCTATTGCCTAGCAAGAGGGGTGAGGGTGTTTTGAGACAAGGTAGGAAAGCTGAGCTGAAACCTGCAGATGAGCTAGGAGTGTTTGGTTTGTCCTAGAGCAGCACAAAACAGGTTCGGCAAATAACTGGCTCTGGTTGCTGCATCCTGCAACAGGAGCTGACTGCTAGCTCACACTGCCCTGAAACTGAGACTTTATTGGGGTGAAATAACCTCTACTCCCTCAAGTGGTCAGGATGTCTTGGACAATATCGGACAGCACTTTTTTACGAGACAAGCAGGGCAACAGCTCACCAAATTGGTTCTGGGCTAGGGGGAGTGCCCAAGATTTTGGCTGCAATGTTATCTACTTTAGAGAGAAGGACTGGATAAAAAAGTGACATAGTCCACTGTTTGACCATACTTGAGGACTGAAAGAGTTTCAAGAGGCAGAGCAGAGTCTCAACTTCTCTGTGCTTAATTCTCTGCTTTGCCACTGCTTTGTGGGTACATGTTGGGGAGAACCTGAGCACACATGCCATAAAACACACATGCCATAAAACACAGAAATTGAGTCTTACCTAAAGGTTTTGCCTGGCTCTAGGGCAAATTTGCTAGTGCATTGGCCTCTGTAGCACAAAAAGTATTTTCCAGATGAACTCGAACCAGCACAAGGTCTTCCTCTAATATATGCATTCCTTTTCTCTGTGTGATGTGAAGATGTATCCTTTGAAGCGCCAACAGTGCTCGCAGTTATCAAAACTGTTTCATGTCAAAGCTCCAGAAACATTTAAAAGCTTCTAGCTGCTCTAACTTCTGAAGAAGAAAGCCTAATTAAATCTTACCAGGGCTCTCACTCATTCTTCTTATGTTGCCATAACTGCAGCCCTTGGAGGCCAAGGCCAAGAAAGGAGGGAAGAGGTAGCACAGAAACTCAGGAATGTCTAACATTTTAGTCCTTTCAAAAATATAAAAAATACTTAATTTTTTTTAAAAAAAAGTTTGTAAGGTAGAGCAAATTTCCAGCAGAGCTTCCCCAAATGTCTCCCTCCTTTTCACAAGGTCTCTGATATTGCTCTCCGATACTGAATTCATAAATCTAAGTTGTGAGCATATTTGTCACCATTTAGAAAGCAGTAATCATGAACTGTATGGAATCATCCAAGATACCCCAGCAACAGATTTTCCTTAGAGTATGTAATGATTATAATAAATATTTAATGGCATTAGAAAATCTCAACACCTTTTTTTTTAATAGAGCCACACTGATTACTTCATTGCCTTAGATAAGTACAATGGTAATTTCCCTAAATTTTTTAGTCAAGTTTATACTGGCAAGGAAATTGCATTTAAAGGCTTCCAATAGGAGATTGTTGCAAGTACTAATGAAGCTATAACTACAATCAAATCAACATATATTTAAGTTGGGCCACACTAGATGTCAGTACCCAAAAATACATATATGCCTGTGTACACACATGTAACAGAACAAGGAGGCTGTAAAAACTGAAGCAAGAATCTGGATCTCCTGAAACTACAGATTTTCATTCTGCTCAGATTTGCTTTTGAATAAGTACACATTTACTCCACCTAAACAAATGGGACTACTTTGGATTTCCATGAACTTAATTGAAGAGCCAAATGGCTAAAATTATTTTATCTGTATTAAAGTCCCAGGGGAAGAGAAACAAACTCTACTTTATTTTAGGAAATAGCAGTTTTGGTTAAGAATAGTGGTATAACAAATAATTTCTTGGGGAGGGAATGCAGAGAGGAAGCAGAAGCAGACAACTAACTCTAAATTAAAAGCACTGAGGATTAAATTCCTGGGATGGTCTAAACAGTGGATTATTTGCAGCTCTAGTAAGAAAGTACTGGCAAGAACCCCTGTGAATATAATTCCCTGAATCTTGGTTTAACAGTAAAATATTCTGTAACTTTGTTTTTAAATTTTATTTAAATTCAGTGGAAAACCTTCTGTATCAGTAAAAATACTGTTTGGAAGTCTCACAGTTTCTGCATTCAACTACTGAGGTGCATTTAAATATCATATGTACTACAAAAGAATAATTTTGTGACATGCTTGGACAGAGTAAAACTATTACTGTTAATGTGGAAAGAATGCCTGATCTACTTCACTGGTAATAGAAAGATGCCAGAAGTCTTGAAAACATCTTAAAAGCCTGGCTAATTCCCCCCTAAAGTCCATTTGGTTCAGAAATCAGATTGGTTTGCTATGGTCTAAATTACCAGTAAACATTTTATATCAGATTTTAATATTCTTCAATTTTGCATTATTATTTTTCATTGTTTTCCCACACAACTTAAAAAAATTATATAGGTGTCCTTACCATTGACTATGATGCAATTTGCATTAACATATTATATGCATAGGCTTGGCACATGAACCTACATTTAAAAAACAATGTGTGTATATTGTTTTTGTTTTGATGTTCTCAAGTAAATTGTGTCTGCCCCCAAGAGAAATTCTGAGATCAAGAAATACCTTTGCATTGTTTTTACCAAGCTCAGAAAGACTCAGAATAGTAGTAAATAAAGATTATCATAATGGACACACAGGGATTAATTAAAAAAAACCATGGATATCTTCGTTCTCACGCACTGGATTTTGTAACTTTGTGGAGCTGCAATCTAACTTCCAAGTGGTCATCATATGGACAAATAACCATGCACAGAACTCTTCGTGCTATTTGAACTAATGGAGAGTCTAATGAGAACAGACCTGTGGACTGGAAATCTCAGGTTTCATTCCAGCTGTGGAAGAGGACAGCTCAGGTGGGCAGAGGTTCTTCCACTCATTCTTAGAAGTCCAGCCCTTGCTACTTGACTCTCTCCGGACCTCTTGAGTATTTTTATTTTCTCCATATCTTACTCCATTTGAGAATGACATCTGTGGCCCAAACCATTTCATGTTTGCAAAGTTTAAGCAATGGATAGCAGGGTTTATGTAACGGGAAGTTCTCAGTGACATTAGCACTGAATAGTAGTGCTAGCCTGTTACAACGTATTGTGGAGACAGGTTGCAAACACCTGCACTGTACCTCTAAGAATATCCAGTATAAAATAAATCTTCTCAGAAGCCAGAGCCAAATCAGACTGAACAAAGACTCTGTGCTGCTAATGAAAGTTCTGTGTCTTTTCTACTGCAAAGCCAACCTCACTACTTCTAGAGTCATAGAATGGTTTCGGTTGGAAAAGACCTGGAAGATCATTGAGTCCAGCCGTTAACCTAACACTGCCAACTCCACCACTAAACTATCTCCCTGCGTACTTCATATACACATCTTTTAAATACCTGCAGGGATAGTGACTTTACCACCTCCCTGGGCAGCTTGTTCCAATGCTTGGCAACCCTTTTGGTGAAGAAGTTTTTCCCAATACCAAACATAAACCTCCCCTGGTGCAACTTGAGGCTGTTTCCTCTTATCCTGTTGCTTGTTACTTGGAAGAAGAGACTGACTCCCACCTCGCTACAGCCTCCTTTCAAATAGTTGCATAAAGTTATAAGGTCTCCCCTGAGCCTCCTTTTCTCCAGGCTAAACAACCCCAGTTCCCTCAGCCACTCCTCATAAGACTTGTGCTCTACACCCTTTACCAGCTTTGTTGCCCATCTTTGGGCACACTCCAGCACCTCAGTGTCTTTATTAAACATTATGTGATTCACTATACCTATTATCATATATCTATTATCATAAACACACACTTTTAAATGTTTTTATAACATTCACAAACACACATTGTAGAGATTATGGGAACTGAAGCTCTTTGCCAGCAGTTTTCTAGGCACACAGTCCATGCAAAACATCTTCTTTCTGATTGTTTCAATTCTAGTGCACATGGAAGTGATTGGGTTTTTTTTCCAGTGCAAGGGAAAAAGAAGAACCAGAGTGATTATCACCAAAGCCAGCCAGATCAAATCTTAATGGGATTTGCAAGTTAATTTGCTTAATGTTATCTTTCATTTTCACTCCTCTTTGCGCTTGCTTCCAACTGGAATTTAAAATACAGAAACATATTTCAAAGCAAAGTTCTTGTAAGACATCCAGTTTGCAGGCTTAGAGGAGACAGAGAGTTTGAGCTAGGCTGAGATAAGCACACAGAAGAATGAATGCTTATCTGAACCAAACTTTCTGAGGTTTTTAATGTTATAAACAAGCATCTTAGCTGCAATCAGGGATGTAATAGAGGAGGGCTGGTCTTAGGACTAAGTGTTCCAGCCATCATGTTTCTATTTCTGACTCTAACAAAGTCCATCTATCTGACCTTTGGCCAGTCATTTAGCCTCCCTCCACCAGTTTACTGCGTGTAAAATGGAGATAGCAATACTTTCTTTTCCTTCAAATGTTGGTTTCTGCTGTCTGTTCTTAATGCAGCTGGAATAGGGACAGCAGTTAAGTGCTTAATATGGAGAATTCCCTCACTGTTGGACCCCAAGATGTTGCAACACTAAAAACATTAAAAAAGAAGTTTGCTTACAAAAATGCTTTTAAGTAATGAACCGTACTTAATAAAGGCATTGAGTAGAGACTTTAGAAATTTGTATTTAACTAAAAACTTTGGTGGAAAAAAAATTGTTGACAATTTCAAGCACCATTGTTTTGCAAAGGAAAACATAAAATATGGTACTAGATTGTGTCATATCTTTTCAAATCATCTGATCATTTGATATATGGAAGCTCATGTCTTGATCAAAATGGTGGTTGCTAAAAATTTAGAAAAGTGCAAAGACTAGCCTGAATGCCTGACTTGAGAGCATCAATTAGAAGAGAAGCACACTGAATTTCCTTCTTTCATTGAATTCCTACCAAAGCTTACTGAAACTTTTTTTGTTCTAAACATTTCAAGTGCTTTGGAAGCCAATGCAAAGTAATGAACAGTTTAAGCTAAATGGATCTTAACAGCAAGTTTTCACACTGCCTCTTTGTTGTGGTTTGAGGCTTGG
>NW_008631944.1:0-3782 GCF_000691845.1 Merops nubicus
CTAGATTCAACATATTTATTCTTTTTTTCCTAATTTAGTAATAACAAACATCCAGGTAGCAATTGCTAGTGTTACATCTCCAGCTGACATAAAATTTGGCTTTAAACACGTAACTCTAATAACTACATGATTAAGAATATCAAATTCAGAAGCTCACAGGAAATGTGTAGTTTCAGACAAAACAGAAGTGATGAACCAGGTAGCCAAGGAATTAAATGACCCCTCTCTGCAGGTACTGGGTATTGATGTTTGGGCTTATTATATTCCTTCTTTATATACCTTCCCATAGGACTTCCTGCAATATATTTCTACATATTTGATCTTGTACTGTGTAATTCATTTTCCAAAAATATTTTATATTTAATAATTCAAAGAGGGAACCTTGCAAATCTACAATAGATATTCATGGAATAGCTTTTGTGTCCTAGCTTTGTAGCATCTTCTCTGTATTTTTCAGAACAGCTGAAGCCAAAGGAGCTTAATGTCTTTGGAATGATACTGGGCAAAGAGAGGAGAAAAAAGGATTTTTGAAATGGGTCACAAATAATTTCCAATGTTTTGCAAGAGGTTACTTTACAGGGTTTGGATCCCAGGCAGTTCAATGTAGACTGAGCATGGGCCTGTTTGGCCACCACTTGCAGTGAATCTTCTGGCTTTGGTGTTAGACAAGGAAATTCTCAAGTTGTTTAACTCCCAGCTTTGTAGAGTGACTGACCCCGGCACCTCGAAGCTCAGCCCACATGCCCTGCAGTACAGCTGAGCTCAGCAAAGCATGCCCCATTTAGTCTGCTGCCACCTGTCCCTGCAGCCACAAGTGGCTCACAGACAAGCTGGAGCAGGGCCCAGAGGAGAACCTGGTGCCCCTTGCCCCACGGGTGACCGGAGCTTTAAGACCCAAGCCTTGTGCAGGTGCACCCAAACACCCAGCATCTTCCTTCTGCCAGCTCCTCACCTTCCTGTGCAGCTCCTCTAGTCGCTGGTGGGTAGCACTGCATTGGCCACACGACTGCCTTGGGTGCCACCCACTACAACAGCTCAGGTGCATGGGTCAGTCCATTGAAGGTCTCTTACAGAGATGAATGATACTAAACTCTGTGTAGGGAAACATCAAACCTTTTCTAGTAAGGGTAAAAGAAATTTTTTTCTGTGAAGGTGATGAGACACTGGAACAGGTTTCCCAGAGAAGCTGTGGATGCTCCATCATTGGGAGTTTTCAAGGCCAGGTTGGTTTGGGCTTTGGACAACCTGCTCTACTGAAAGACATCTTTGCCCATGGCAGGTAGGTTGGACTTAAATGATCTTTAAGGGTCCCTTTCAACCCAAAACACTGTGATTCATTGAAATTTGATTATCAAAACACAGAATTTTCTGTACCCCCCTGTTGAAGCATAGGCATGAGCACTCTGCCATCCTTATGGGCTGAGATCTAAAGCTCTGGAAGATGTGCTTTCACTTTTATTTCATAGGCCTATCATGTGACAGTGCCACAGAAGAAATCCTCCTGTACAGGTTTTCTTCCTCATCTAGCTGCTTTATACACTAAAGCACACAATTCCAGTCACACGCTGAAGTAGCCGCAGTGACAGGTGCCCAAGAGCAGGAAGAAACTGTATCTGTTCTTTGAAAATAAGAAAAAAAGCAGAACATTGAGCCTCACTTGCAAAACTTGGTATCTTTTAACCTTCAATGGCATGCTCCGACAAAAATGCCAGCGGTCATTACAACATTGCTTTTGCTATTATGGCAGGAATAAAAGGTGCTGAGCTTCAAAGCTCACCATTAAAAGAAGGGGAAGGGGGAAAAAAAAGAGCCTACAAGGCTTAACTGAAAACAGGCCATCAACTTGGAAGCACAGAGAGCAGGACTGGGGTCAAGAGTTTGCTAAGAGGATTTTCACAAATACATGTGATATCAGTGCTTTCATGGCAAAATAACACCTGTTAACAGGGTAAAACTGGAAACACTGGATAATATGGGAGATAAAATTCTCCAGGACTGTTCTGCTGGAAGCTGTGACACAGTAAGACCCAAATACAAATTCAGACAGGGACTGAGTCTTCCCTGATTGGTGCTGCAGGCAGAACTGAATCCTAGGAAAGACTGCCAGGAAGTGAGGACTCAAAAGTCAGATGTGGGCCTTGAGCCCACAGAGTAAACTTGTCTAACATGTCAGACACCAAATGCCATGGGCAAACTGGATTCAGACTGATTAGGATTTAATTTTGGAGCTACTATCTGTACCTCTAATTCATACCCCTTCAACTCAAGTTTCAGGGAAGGGGGCTTTGTTTGCTTTTTTTGTTTGCTTTCCCATTAGTCCATGTGCTTATCTGGATTCTTTGTGGCTTATCGTTTCAAATGCTATTAGGGATTCTGGATGGCACTGTTTTGGGGGTTGCAACATAAAACCGCCTTTCAGAACCTGAGTTACAGAATTTTCTGACACAAGGCTTGTTATTGCAATGTGGATTAAATAACCAAAACTACTACATTGCTTTGAAACTGCCAAATTAGTAATGCAAATATTTTTTTGAGTGATGACTTCTGAATGCTATTGGAAGACAGAGTGTCCACTGAACTGGCAGGCTTCCAAGTGAGCTCAGAGCCCTGACTGGAACGGGAGGTGCAACAGAAACCAGGCAAGAGCAGGAGCACAGTGTGAGCACGAGCTGGGTCATGCATGTCCCCTCTGCTCTGTGCCTCCTCCCCACTCCTTGCTTTGCAACTTCTTCCAATGAAGTGGAAAACCCCGCAGAAAAGAATGGAGCATAGCAGGACAACATCTTGTTTTTCATGCTCCAGAGATTGCAGGGCATGCTGGAAATGCTGTAAATCAAGCCTGATTTCCATGTGGCTTTGCATGTGTCGAAGGCACTGTGGAGAGGGGAGCCAAAAAGGCATTTCTCCTGAATTTAATGGGACTTAGGTAACATTTAAGGTCTGCAAACACTCTGGCTCAGAAATCCTGGCAGCATGTGCTGAACATGCACCCTATGGTGCAGAATTATGGCTTCTTCATTACCTTTTAGATTTACTACATGTAAATCTACCATGGCAGAGACTGGATTTCTGAAGCAAAGGCTGCCTAATGGGAAGACCCTTGCTTGGAGAGAGAAAAAAAACAAGGGACTGGACAAGGGATGAGCATCTCTCCCAGGAGACAGGATGAAATGAGTGCTGCATCCTTCTGCAGACTCCCTTCAGTATTCACCTTCACCAGCTGAACCTTTTACAGTCTACCTTGCCTTTGCAGCTTTTTAAGACACTTAGCAAAGCATGAAGCCAAAGTACTTTACAGATATCAGTTGAGCCTTTCACTCATTACTCGAACAGAAATAACCTGAGAGAGATGGAAAACTGTCTACTGATGGATGTAACTAAGAATTTGCTCCACATAATTCTAGGACCTCCCAGAAAGTGCTTTGTATCCTGCTTGCTCCATTATGTACTGGGCTGATGCAGAGGAGCTCATTGTTATGACAGATTTTGCCTGGCTGTGTCTCCATGAGAAGTCTGGGGTCTCTTTCCGTACTGTCTTGTAGTTTTACTGAGGCAGAAACTGCAACACTTAGACTGTTCACTTTGAAAGGATTACAGAAGTCTGAAGAAGCTGAAGGAATTGAAAATTAGACTTCTTTAAAAGTCGAAAGTCTAACAGACTTCCTTTAAGTTCAACATGAGCCAAGAACGTGATGCAGCCCAGAAAGCCAACCAGATCCTGGGCTGCATCAAGAGAAGTGTGGCCAGCAGGTCGAGGGAGGTGATTCTCCCCCTCTGCTCTG
>NW_008631944.1:3818-5595 GCF_000691845.1 Merops nubicus
GGAGCACTGCATCCAGTTCTGGAGCCCCCAGTACAAGAAGGACAATGACCTGTTGGAGCAGGGCCAGAGGAAGGCCACAAAGATGATCTGAGGACTGGAGCACCTCTCCTACAAGGACAGGCTGAGAGCTGGGGTTGTTCAGCCTGGAGAAGAGGAGGCTCCAGGGAGAAGAGGAGGCTCCAGGGAGACCTTATTGCAGCCTTCTGGTGTCTGAAGGGGGCCTGCGAGAAAGCTGGGGAGGGACTTTTTCCAAGTGCTTGTAGCGACAGGACGAGGGAGAATGTCTTCAAACTGAAAGGAGGGAGATTTAGATTAGCTATAAGGATGAAGTACTTTGCTAGGAAGGTTGTGAGACACTGGAACAGGTTGCCCAGGGAAGTTTTGGATGCTGCATCACTGGAGGTGTTCAAGACCACTTTGGATGGGGCTTTGCATAAACTGGTCTAGTGGGAGGTGTTCCTGTCTGTGGCAGGGGGGCTGGAATCTTTAAAGTCCCTTCCAGCCTCAAATATTCCATGATTCTAAGACTCTAAAATGTTCTGTAAGTGTGGTAAAGTAATTAAAGGTCAAAGGAGTATCTCTACTGGAAAATATTAGTTTAAAAACTTACATCCTATTTCCCCTTCTGTGTTTAGCAATGGCCAACATCTAGGAGGAGTGTGATACCCACATGATGAACAAAGTCCTAGTGTCATTAAAAAAGCCCACAGGGCATCTGTTAAACAAAAGCCCAGTGAAACCATGTTGCTTTACAACAGAAGGGCTCGTCAGCTGCAGCATATCAGAGATGGAAGTGAGTGAGATGCACCCAGCTACAACACCAGCAAGAAACCCAAGAGGAGTGCTGCAAAATCTGAAACGTTTGTTGCAGAGCAATGAGATTCTTTCACTGTGTTGAATGCAAAGAGACTTCCCATAACCTCTGCCAGCAACTACTTCACTTCCACAGGTCCTGAAGACAACAGCTATCTTCAGTTGCAGAAAATAATTTCTCTAGGTACTTCTTCACTTTTGTTCCTCAAGGCTCACAAAGTAGAGTAGGGCCTCGCAAGGAGCAGGAAAAATCACACCTTTCATTGCCCAGCAGGCTCTTGGCTCTGACCTCTGTGTCAAAGGAGCAGGAAAGGACAGTGATGCCAAGGTCCGCTCAGAATAGTCACTATTGCTTGAAACACCCTTAAAAGATACAATCCATCCAGTTTCAGCATATCAGAAACACTTAATCCAACCTGGGATATATCAGAGCAGTAGCATATCCCCAGCTGGGTATTAAAGGGGTCACAATTTGATTTTCTGGCTCCTGTGACTAAACGGCTACAGTTTTGCCCTTGTGGTCCAGAAATCCTAGGAAGCCTTCAATGAAATTACAGCTTATTATAAATTGAAGGGTGCACTTTGCTCTCTAGAAAATGGTGTAATGCAATAATATGATTAAAAATAATGTACTTCCATTTGCAAAGTGCTCTGTCTCCTGTGAGTGCTCCAATCCAGCCAAGGAAGTTAATAAAGAAAAGTAATTAATGAAAACAGTAATAAAAATATGGCTTTTTCCATGTGGCATTTCAAAGCAAGTCAGCCTGATATCATTGCTCTTGGGCTGGATAAATATGACCAACCCCCCCTCCCCCCCCCCGCAGATGGAGATGCTCTTTTAAAACATGTGAGTTTGAGCTGAAGAAAAGTTTGAGCTTTTCACAACCACTGATGGCTCTAGCTCCTGGATGTGCAAAGTATCATCCACTTGCCATTTCCTAAAGCAGAAAGCACCCATGCTTGC
>NW_008631945.1:0-206 GCF_000691845.1 Merops nubicus
TCAACCCCTGTCCTTCATCCCCAACCCTTGATCTTCATCCCCAACCCTTGACCCTCATCCCCAACCCTTGTTGTCCCTCACCCCTTGACCTTCATGAACCCTTGACCTTCATCCCCAATCCTTGACCTCATTGGCCCTCAACCTTTGACCTTCATCCCCAACCCTACCTCATTGGCCCTCAACCTTTGACCTTCATCCCCAACCCT
>NW_008631946.1:0-20786 GCF_000691845.1 Merops nubicus
TGGGCAGCCTGGGACAGACCTGGACAGATCTCAAGGGGAAGAAATTGCTCCAACCTAAAACTCCCCTGGCACAACCTGAGGCTGTTCCCTCTTGACCTGTTCCTTATTTTTGGGGAGAAGAGCCTGACCCCCACCTGACTTCAACCACCTTCCAGGGAGTTGTAGATTTTGAGGTCTCTGAGCCTTCCTTTCTCTTGGCTCAACAACTTCACATCTCTCAGCTGCTCCTCACCACTCTTGAGCTCTAGACCCTTCTCCAGCTTCATTGCCCTTCTCTGGACATGCTCCAGCCCCTCAAGATCCTTCTTGGAGTGAGGGTCCCAAAACTGAACCTGGGATTTGAGATGTGGCCTCCCCAGTGCCCACTCCAGGGGGCTGATCCCTGCTCTAGATCTCCCAGCCATGCTGTTTCTCACACATCCCACACGTGTCCCAACACTTCCCTTGTCACTTGTGCAGTGCAACCAGCACGTACCATCCCTGGTGGAGTGTTCTGTTCCAGGGGCTGAACCTGTGTAGGAATCAATGACAACTTAGAACACGGTCAGCTTGTCATTATTGTAATGCCAGAGAATGTGGTGGTTTGACCACTTCCCTTTATCCTTTCCCCTCCTTTCCAGCAGGCTTTAAGAGAGCACAACTGGCAGAAAAACAAATTTGAGAAGGTCATTGGAAAAGAAAAAACAGTTGGCATGCCTATACAGTTCCTAAGATTTAATGATTTTTATTTCCAGCTTAATCTTTGTGCTTCCTTATGGAAACAGTTTATTTTGGGGTGATGATTCTTAATTTAAAAAGGGAAAAAAAAAGAACAATTAGTGGAATGAAACAGGAATGACAAACTGTGCTTCATTGTCAGATCCTTTTATGCAACTATTCTAGTAGCCTTAATGAGTTGTAGGCATGTTTTCTTCTTGCCTGTGCCTTCCTGGCTTTCAAAATGCCAGTATAGGGATTGTTATTTTGAAAAGCAACGCAATAAAATTTTATTAGACAGAACAGGCTGGTTCTGTCCTGGTCCAGACCAATGGCAGAGTAGGACAGAGGAAGCCACCAGCCAAGCACAATAAGGAGTGAAGGGCTGGAATGTGACATTGGTATTTGTCTCCGATTGATTCTTCACCTTGGAGCAAAGATTTTTACGCCACAGGAAACTCTTTCCTCTTATTCATTGACAACTGGGGAAATAATAGAGTTGTTCATCAAGCAGTTGTCGTAAAAGACAAAAATAGTCCTGAAGCCCTACAGCTGCCCGAGGAGAGACCTCCACGCTGATCCTGCCAAGCCAGGACTGTTCTCTGGGCTGCACTGTCTGGCTAAGCTCGTCCCAAATGTTCTGAGAGATGTGGCCTCTCTCGTTTCTCCCTGCAGACTGTTGCAGCCTAAGAAATGGCAGGTTCAGAGAGTTTTCCCTGCTATCCAGGGCTTTAGTTTCCTTGATCCTGTTAGTTGTAGCTGCTTCATGTACCCCACTGACCCATCCCTTTCCAACGCTGATGTCACATCAGGTGTAAAACAAGTGTGCAAACTAATATCACCACTTTACTTCCATTAATCAATGTCTCCAGCTCAAAATCATGATTGGTGATCACTTCTGAGTGCTATCCAATCTGATGATACTGTTGTGTAACATTACCAAGAACTAAATACACTCATCTCTTTACAAAGTCCTTGAGATTTCTTTTTTTTTTGTTCACCTGCATTCTTTTAACTTGTTTTTCTAATTCTCTGGGATACACAGTGGATGGAAACTGCCATAGATCAGTAAATTCCCTGTCTGTAGAGTCTGATGCTAGTCTGACAAAGCAGACCTGGAGCCTGGGGTCAGTTCCAGGTCTCACTCCACTGCACACAACTGTTGTGTCCACCTCCATAGAAAGATACAAATTATATTTACCTGCTCTGAAAAAGTAACATTTAGTAGCTAAATTGATTTTTTGTAAGTACCATAACTGCTGTTTACATAATACACCATGGCAATCAGATTAGTGGGTGTGACTGTAATAGGAGCTTGTAAACAGACTGTTCTCTAAAAGGGTTTATTTGTTTTTAAGAAGGATATAGCACAGCATGAAGGGTATATTTGAGCTTTTTCAGACCTTTAAGTGGTGAATACAAACCCCAAAACTTGTGTCACTGAGTGTGCAAGAGTTTCTTGCAGAGCTTTGAAGAAGCTGTTTCCTAATTTGAACATCGCTTTAATCATTGTGTTTCTAATAAAAGTAATTAAGAACAATCTCCAAAGCAAAATATTGTCTAAAAGAGCATATTAATAAGGTATCCTTTAGAGTAACTGCCACTTTGGTAGAAGTCAAGGCTGAGAAACTAGAAAAATCCTCAGTTAAGTTTTTCCTTGGAAGCAAACGTGTTTGACTTGACAATCATAAACCATTTTTCTTATCAAAACAGAACACACCTATAAGGTTGTAAAAGTCAGAGGCAAGAGCTGAACCGTGGGTGGGGAAGGCAGTTTTCTTGTGAGCTGGAGATTATTCAGCTGTATTATGGGAATAAGCATGACCTGAGTTTCCTCACTGAGGTTGAAATAGCTTCTGTGCATCTTGAATGTGTGTTTGAGAGGTATGAGAGAGCTGAAGGCTCTTGCCCAGGGATGTCGTTTTTGATTAAAGACTGGGTTAGGCCAAAACCACAGATCCCAAAACCTCTTAAACTTTCCCAAAATGTAACTTGTCATCTGAATTCAACATCTGTCTCTGTAATGAGCTGAACTAAAGCTTGACCTCCAACACCAATGAACTCTGGAAAAGTTCAGTTTCCTCTCTGAAGCTGGGTTTCTTCCTGCCAGATGAGCTATCCCAGGAAATCAAGAATTTGGTACATTGATAAAGCCACAAATAATACTTCTAGGTGCTCTTTTTAGAGGCTGTTTGATGCTAAAATGTTCTATTCAGCTACCTCCAGATGATATCTATTTGGTGAATAGACATGTGTGAGACCTCATACACCTAAAAGAATTAATAGCAGTGGAAACTATTTGAAGAATTGCAGGTGAGGCATTTCATTGTGCCCAGGGGTGTTTATGACCTGGTTTTAATAATGAAGATGGTGTTTCCACAAGGTCACTCACAGCATTCAAATCTGTCCCGAGACAGGCAGCTAGCAAATACTTGGGATGTAGGAAAGAAAATATAGAAACAGCTTTATTGTCTACTTCTCACTGTGGATAAGGTGATCTGGCTCTTGAAATGCAAATATCCAAGGTATGATTAAGGATCACAGGGATGCTGCTGGTGTCCCAGATGGGTGTAGGCAGAAAAACTGGGCTGCTCAGCATCTTTCAGGTACCTCCAGCAACACAGGGCAGTGCTTTCCAGCCAAGGAAAAGGGCTTGGTTCAGCAACCAAGCATAAGTGAATAAGGAAAATAATTAATAGGAAGCAAGCCAGTATGTTGGCAAGTCATTTAATAGATACAAAGATTTAAATCTACCATATGTCACAGACACCACCGAATAGAAAAGCAATGCACAGGGCAGCCTCTGAGCCCCAAAATAGCAATTCTGTGTGCCACTAATTAACTGTATAAATATCCTGAGGTGGGCAAAGTGGCTAACTCATTATCCACAAATTGGCTTTACTAGCTCCATTATTTACTGCTCTATGGTTAAACTCTTGTAAATGAGTGAGAGGTGCTGGATCCTAACGGAGCAGGGACAATGGGAGTGGAGATGATTCTGGAAGAAGCTCCAGATGCAGTTGGAGCTGCCCGGTGGTTTAACAGTCCAGCCAGACCTGTGTTAATGATACACAGTGACTAATCCAGAGGTCAGAAATGCACGGCGAGTTCCATCCCATAATTGCACAATCAGACACACCAGGCTGTGCATTCTAGGGGATTATTACACTCCACTGAAATCTGAAGTCGCTCGGCCTTTGGCCTCCCAGAAGCACCCAAAGCTCTCAATAATCTCCAGGGCTCTGCTCCCTGTTGTGCCTTTCTCAGACAAATGGAAACCACATTTTCGCTTCAAACTAATCCCCATTAAACATCACTGAAACCATGCAACCCTTTGAGCTGATTCTAATAAAAAAAAAAAAAAGAATGTATTTAGAAGCAAATTAGTCTTGTAGCTGAGGCTGGGTAATACCATTCTGGGGAAACTGCTGCTGGACAGCTGTGACTGGCTCCATTCTGAATGCCTGAGTGACAACCAGCACATATCACTCCAGCACGGGGATGGTTCAAGCCTCAGCCTATATTGGTGTGGGCTTTGCAGCCCTGGGAATGACACAACGTTGTGCTTTTTAGTGAAGGGAGAGCTGCTTCTGTAGGAGCAAGCTCCCCCAGGGAAGGGAGCTCTGCCTCGCTCCCCACGTGCCACTGGCTTTTGATTCAGCACCTTAAATGCAAAGTGTGTGCTCTGGTTTGCTTTGGAGAGTGAGCTGAACATTGTAAGACTCTCAGCTTTGGGTTACTTGTTAGTGGAGCCCTTGTAAGCTATTTTTACAGGATGATGTATAAAGCCTTTTCAGCTAAATAGCATTTTTCCTGGGTCACCTTCAATAGTGCAGCAATACCTCAACAGACGATACCTCATGGGCTGCTGAGTCTTCTGTCCAGCCACCAGCACCCCTCACCAGTCCCAAAAGGTAAGCCAGTGCTGGGGCACACCTTGCCAACGTGTTATTGTTCTCCAGGGAAACACATTTCTCCCCAATCCCTGCAGCCTTCGGCTCCTGCGGTGAACGTTTTCAGAGCAGTGTCTCCAGCTGTGGAGTTTTGACATGGTGTAAAGCTCATCCTTCTCGCCAAGCATTGTTTTGAACATCACTTGTGAGGGCTGGGTTTTGTTTTGGACTGCTCTTTCTTTTTTTTTTGTCGTTGTTTTTGTGAGTGAAGGGCTTTGCATGGAAAATTGCTTTGTGAGACCTCTGTTATGCTCCCACTTGAGCTAATGTGTTGCTTATTTTTGATTCTCCATTCTGTACTCCAGTCTCAGGGCACTGGTTACATCCAGTGATCATTTAAGATGTGCAAATGTCTTCACAGCCTGTTCCAAAGCCCTCTGAAGCTTTCTGTTTTCTTCAATAGACTTTGATTGGGCCATGAGTAAATAACCAGGAAACTTTAACTTCTTTAACCTTTGTCCTACCTTTCTCCTTCCTTGCACTGACTATTTTACTTGCTTTTGTTATCTCACATCTATATTTAAAGATACAGATTCTTCAGCTTAAGATTCATGCCTTTAACTTTTCTCTCTTTAGCCTTCACAGATTTTGGTTTGTTAGTTCCAGCCACCTTAAATGGCTTAGAATCAGATTTGTTGTGTAAGTGAAAACGCTGCCAGTATTAAGTTTTGTCCCCAGGTCTTTGCAGAAAACCCATTAAGAATGTAGAGGATAAATCTCTCAATGGGTTGGGCTGTGTTTTCCCATGATTTGTGGTGTGATGCCTTCACCCAGACACTCCATCCAGGAGGTAGACAGCATGTCCCCCCTCTCACCCCAGCCTCAGGTTACAGCAGGACAAGGCTGGGGTTGAGGATGGCCTGTGCTCCCCTTAATGAGGAGATAAGAGAACAGTCGCCACCTCCTTTCACCTGTGGAAGAAGTTCTGGAGACCTTTACCAGTTGCTGATGAGTTCTTTGACATTACACATCAAGGGCTTCATCTGGCCATGGGTAACCACTTCAGTTATCACTCCTGTCTGTTCCTCTGCCCATTCTCTACTGTTTCACTGGGCAGTGATTGCCAGAAGGATGTTTTATGTGCCATGAGGGCTTTGTGGTGCTCTGAGAGTAGCAATCAGAGGACAAGAATGCAGACTTCAGTCTGACTCACCTGCCCTGTTCATCCAGGAGTCCCCTGCTCACAGCTGGACAATGTTCTGTGTTTCCTGGTGTCCTTTTCCACTGATCAAACATCAGGTTGCATTGTGCCATATAGTGTAGCAAATCAGTGCCAGATATTTTACATCTTCATTCATCCTGTAAATAGGAAAATGGATTACAGTGTGTCGTCTTACCTTCAGACTATGCTTGGCCTTCCCTGGGGCAAAGAATAGTCCTTCTATCCTTCTAAACAATCCTCTCTGGGGAAAAATAAAGCTTTCCATCTCCAAAAAGTCTGTGAGGGTCAAAGTTGCTTTGCAGTGGATAAATTCAGATCATACTCAGTGTTACACCCTGCAGCTACTCAGAGGCCAGTTACTTGCTATTTAATGGCTTTTATTATGGTCTTAGTTGGCTCCAACAGGAATAGTTAGCAAATAATAGTTAAAATTCAAACAGCCATTAAAGTCTGGTCCCGACAAGGTGCAACTACTCTGTTACTAATGGACTTCCCCCACAAGGGCACATTTGTTAAAGGAAAATGTTTGGAATATGTGGCCAGTTGACAGTGGGGAGGGGAAAAAAGGAGAGAGCAAATTCTGAAGTTGTGTGGTGGCAGTGTCTGCTCTGCACACATCAGCAAGATCCATGGAAAAATTTCCATGAATTGTCTGTCTTTAACCAGATTTGCCCTCACACATCCCCATTAGCCTGGTGGGGAACACTTGGAGGAAAAGCTGCTTGAAAATCCAGAAATAATTTTGGATTATTAGGCAAATAATTGTTTGCAAAAAAAAGCCTCTAGTTGCTCCTGAGGTCTCAAGGAGCTCAGCACTACTCTGCTACAACTGTGATATTCTCTATTATCTATGTTAAGAGGAGAAATGAAGTCAGAAAGACTCAGGAGCCTAAAAGTCTGAGTCCTGCAAGACAGCAGGCAGAGCTATATGTGAAGTGGCAAACACCATACCCAGCATTTGGGGCAAGAATTGGGAAGTTTTGCCTCAATTTCAAGGAGGCAGAAGCACCTGCACAGATGCAGTCTGTGGGTAGTGATAATTTGGTTTCAGTCAGTCCTTCATTGAGGAACACTTGAGATTTAAGGGAGCAGATATTCTTCATCAAAAGTGTGTTGATTCTTGGATTTACTCCCTGTTGCTCTGAGTGGGTAAATGTTTGCTATACAAACTTACCTTGGCACGTGGAGTCTTCCCAGTTGATGAGCAAAAGGGTTTCCTTCATAAGTATCCCTCACCTAAAATTCCAACAGAAAACCATATCCCAGAGGTGATAACATTCCGAATTTTGTCTGACCCACCAGGCCATTGAGAAGATCTTTCCAGATGTTCAGAAACCTTCACTGTGTGGAGAGCAGAAAGGGCTGGAGGCAGTGGGAGTGAAAGATGTCATGTACTCCAGGACATCACTTTGTTCAGCTCAGATGCAAGTGCAAACAACACGAGCAGCTTCTTTTAAAATTGCAGTTAGGAAAGAGGAAAAAACCCTCAAACTAAGACTAATTACACTATTTTGTTTCTAATTAGATGCAGGTGCTAGAAACCACTCCAGAGCTACTCTTTACATGGTATTTGCAAGCTCTCTTTACCAAATGGGCTATTAAAGAAAGCTGTTAAAACCTCCTGACCCTCCTCTGCCTCTACTGTAAACGTACTCTCAGTACTTCCAATGCCTGGGATTTGTTCATATCTTTTAATGAAGTTTTCTACTCATTGCTTGTGCACTTTGGCTCTCTCCAGTGTGCCACGTGTTGTCTGCAAACACTGATCTAAATGTATCATTAATAAGATCCTCTTGGCCAGTTTACCCAGCATGTTAGAGCAGAAGATAAGGTCTCATCCTTTTTCTCCTCTCAACATACGTTATCCTGAAGTCTCAAAGGAAGCTGAATGTGTCCTTTCAAAAGGAGAACCTGCTAGGTGCCTGATTTCCACTTTAAACATCAGTCCCTACATTTTGGCCAAGTTGAATGTGATTTAAAGCTTATTAGGCAATTTAGTATCAATATAAATGAGGACAAACCTCCCTGGACTTCAGATAACAGCAGCCGCTTGCTTATTCCTTCGTTTGACTGTATTTATTTAGAGATTTTGTTTCAATCAACACTTATTCATCCAAAGACACTGTGAATAGAGTTAACTATTTAACAAGATGGGAAAGAAATCCCTGGTCCTGTGAGCCCAAGTCACTTTTTTCTTCTGCTTGCCTATGTTCCATTCATCTAAGAAATGAATGATAATAAAACCATCTGGCGTGGCTTTATGCGTTTTGTTTGTCAGCTGAAGGGATACAGATAAAATTCAGCCACGAAAGACCACACTCAGGCTTTGTGTTTCTCCTCCCAAGATCATTTTTAACTTCCCCATGACGAAATGTACACTGAGAAGAGGGAGAAACCTTCGTTCTCCCCTATAAAAGCTGCAGCTGTTTTCCTGTTTTTATAGAAAGCAGCAGGCAGATTTACTATAAAAGAGTAAATACTCTACAGCAAAGTACTGTTCACCTTGAGGGATGATGTCAGAACCATAAATAACCCTGAGGGAATATAGATATGTCCTTAAAGGCCCGTTAAGAATGATGTGAAGAGGAAGTGAAAAACAGGCAAGTGTGTGATGCACAGTGTGCACATGCTTGAACATCCCTTTAATTTGGGTTTGGTCTCAAGTGCGGGGCTGGATGGAAACACTGAGAGCCTAAAGGAGCATAATAATTCTAATGAAGTTGAATATGGGTGTTGCAGAGACAGATAAACAGAGAAACAGGCACTGAACACGTGCATGGTTGAGGGGAGGTGGAGGAAAGAAGCTTGTGGTCCTGTGGCCATGAAATCCTGCCTAGGAACGTGCCCATTCCAATTGACTTATAGAAGGCATATTAAAATAATATTAATCATTTATTATTAATATTTAAAGAGCGTTGTTGAAAGACATAATATCTAATGATATCAATATATCATATGTTAGATATCATATTAATGATATCTAATGTTTGGTTTCCATTTATTTATAATAAGGGAGTGAAAAATGTGTGGAATGATATTTGAAGAGCTGCACTGGTGCTAGCTTATCAAGGAGTACTTAAGGTGCTCGTGTGTTTCAAACAGCACACGAGATGATTGGTAAATCCATAACAGAATCACAGCATTCTAGTGTATTGTTCTTTCCTTTTTGTCATGAAAAATTTAATTTTTGGAAGAACTCACAGGCTTCTATTTACTGATAATGTCTATAGAAAACCAGCACAAGTATTTAGAGACAAAAATCAAGAAAGTGAAGATACAAAATTAATTCCAGCAAACTAATGATCTAAAACTCAATTCTTAGTTATTCTAGAAATACCAGGGGGAAAAAAAAAAAAAAAAAAAAAAAAAAGAGAAAGTATTACAGTTAAGTTTCTTCTCTGGAAGTCAATTGTGCATTCTTACACTTTCCAAAGAAGCATTTCAAAGGCTTCAATAGTTTATTAAAGAACTAACAGTGCATCCCCTTTTCAGTGCCAATTTCGTGTTGAGTGCTCCGTTCCACTAAATAAAAAGAAATATGCAGAATATCAAAGTATTACAGTTAAAAAAAAAAAAAGACTTAGTCTTTCAGTTAAAGAGTAATTCTACAGTAATGCATTAATACTCTCCTGTCTGTAAATACCTCCTCTGATATATCCTAGGGCTGGGTTCATCTTTCTCCTCTGTTCATGAATACATCTTCCTCTTTTCCCTTTTGTTTCTCTGTGTTATGTTCTGAATATACAGCAAAATTTCTTGCTGTTGCCATTTACACTTTGCCATTGTGTGTTACAGTCCCTTGGGGACACTTGGTTCTGCACTTTTGGTGTTTCCCTCCTCCAGCATCTATGTTTCAACTCCAACCTTTTAACATACCCAAGTTCATTGATGAAAACTAAAAGCACATTGATTTGAATCTCCCAGCTCCTGTGTTACCCTTTGAAGGAAACACCCTCTGCTTCCATCTTCACACTAGCCTTGATTGTCTTTAGTTTAATGAATATCTTTGCATGTGGCAAATTCAGGTGGATTTGCATCGGTTATCAGGAGGAGATCAGTAAAGAGTTAACAGTAAACATGTTAACAGTTAACAGGAGCACTTGACCTTGGGAAAACCTTTGCTGACTTGTCCCCTTCTGTTGGACAATTCTCACTGAAGCCAGTGCCTGGCAGTATAACATGCCAACCAAGTAGGTTGTGTGTGCCTTAGAAAGAAAAGATCCTTTTTAACTGCTCCTAGGGGCAGGTTCTGTAGCCCAGAAGAAGGAAATGCTCCCAAAATGAGACCTCTTTTCCCTCCATCTCTCCCACCACCAGCACCACCCAAGATGGCTGAAGCTGCTCTGCTTCCCATCTTCCTCTCAGCCTGCATCGCCTCTGGTATCTGCAGCTCTGGCAAGGTTTGGTTGCTTGGAGAAGTACAAAAGGGAAAGCAGCAGGGAAGGGAGAGGGTAAAAAGCTGCTTTCTGTTCCTAAAAACCATCAACGTAGTCAGAGGAGGTAAGTTCTCTGAACATGGCTTCCAAATGGCATCATCGGTTCATTCTTGTGGTTTGAGCTTGAGAACTCTTGCCATTGCACTCTGAGCAGAACAGCTGTCTACCAAATGCTCCAAATGCCTCGAATTAGCTACCCAAGAGCACCCATCAGAAGGGAACGGTTCTGCTGGCACTCAGGAGCATCAGGCTTTTATGACATGTCATTCTTTGCTCTGTCCTCGTTCAACCTCGCATTGTTTCCCAGGCAGGGCATATCTTCTGAATTAGAGCAAGATCGTTATTGGGAAAATATGGAGGCTCTAGTAATTGTGCTAGCTTGTGTAACCTTTGCTTAAGTTGGATCACACTCTTTTAACACCACCAGTGACATAGTTTTCCTCTACAGCAATGGAAAGAGAAGAGTGTCAGGGCAGAAAGAAGAGGGCTCTTCGGTGCTGATTTGACATTTTTTATTATATAGTTGTGACAAACTTTTTAATGAGGGGAATAGAAAGAAAACTACATCCCAAATGTTTCCTGCAACCATAGCTCTGATGATATCAGTGCAGAGTTTGGCTCCACATTTCCCATGGCAGCTAAGCTTCTGGTTCATGACAAGCATGTTCCAAATTGGATCTTTCCTTCCTTATCGTGTTCCTGTGGTAGTTTTTGTGAGCCAAAAAAGATACTCAGGTAATCCCAGTGCATGCAGCTATCTGGGTTATCAGCCAAAAGCACCAAGGCACTGCTAATTGCCAGAAGGGTGTTACCATGGCAATGTGTCCTTTGCACGCTAAGACAGGATCTCACTGGGAGGAGCAAAACGAAGGGCAACGCTTGCCCAGGTTGAGTTATTGGCACCAGAAGAGCATTCAGGATGGTGTGAAAAGGCCTTGTGGAAAAACAGACCTCAGGACGTTCACTTTGGCTTGGAGTGAGCCCTTCTCCTTTTGTTTGGTTTAATATCTACTGGGCTTTAAGGCTTTGGGTTTGGTTTTGTTTTCTGCTAAACATAAAAAAAAATGGCTTCTTCCTTTAGGAGAAGGAGCCAAATTCTCTACTGGTAAAAATAGTGGGTTGTTTATTTAAATCTCATATTTTTTGAAACAACAGAGTGATCTTATATTCTTTGGGTTGGGTTTGGTTTTCTGCTGAACATAAATGGAAAAATGGCTTCTTCCTTTAGGAGAAGGAGCCAAATTCTCTACTGGTAAAAATAGTGGGTTGTTTATTTAAATCTCATATTTTAAAAACAACAGAGTGATCTTATATTTGTAATTGACACAAGTTCATTACAGAAAGTGCTCCTAGAAAAGCTGGAGACTTGTTCAGTGCTGTTCTCTTTTGAGTACTCTTTTCCAGCAGACAACCCACAGGTCTGGAAGCCTTTTGCTCTTCTCTGGCCTTCTGATGTATCCCAGTGTGGTTCCCACTGTAGCACCAGGCTCAGCAGGGAGTTCTGCTCCTATAGAACCATTCCTGTTTCTCCAGGAGAAACCTTCCAGCATCTTTTAAAAAGTCCTGTAGAGGAGATTTAAGTCATGTAAGTAAGATTTTTTTTTTTTCAAGTATAAATTAATTCATGGTCAGCTCAAGCCATATGTGATATCATGGTTTCTAGCTAGCTTCAAAAACTGTGCCACTATTCCATTTAAAGAGACTCATTATGTACATATTTTCTTCCAGGAGAACCCTTCCAGTATCTTTTAAAAGTCCTGTAGGGGAGATTTAAGTCATGTAAGAGATTTTTTTTTTCAAGTATAAATTAATTCATGGTCAGCTCAAGCCATATGTGATATCATGGTTTCTAGCTAGCTTCAAAAACTGTGCCACTATTCCATTTAAAGAGACTCATTATGTACATATTTTCTTAATCCACTAAATTTGTGATGACAGTGTCTCTTATCCTTTTATTTCTGCAAGGCATAGGAAGAGTCCTTATTCTTCATTGCAGCTTATAGGCACTAGGAGATAATAATAGCAGCAGTAATTCCTGTCTCAGAGTAATGAGTTTCATGAGCTACATGTTTTCAAAAAGCTTCTTTTTCTTGCTTCTGGATTTTACTGTCATAAAGTTTTTTTAAGAGACTTTAATATCATCACTTAGGGTGAGTAGGATCTAACTTTTGTACATTCAACACTTCTCTGCTCTCTGTCTTCCCAGCCAAAAAGTTCTGCATGGATTCAAAATAGACAAAGGCTATATCTTAGATCTACAATTCAAATTCATTTTTCTTTGTGGGATAACTGCAAGATGTTTGCTTGCATATGCAGATCCAGTGCCCAGCTTGTTTGTTCACAGCTTATTCAGAACATAAAACCATTGTGACCTGCTGATCTGATGAGCTGCAAAACATAGACAAGGGAATTTTTGCCCAGTAGTTTTAGCTGCACATCTTCAGAAATGAAGGAAATATTCATTTGCCTTCAGAAATACAGGAAATACTGAATTTAAATATATTTTCAGTACTAATTTATTTCACACTATACACAAAATTTGTACAGGCAAGTTTTCCTTGGACAAGTGCTAAAAAAGTATTTCCTGAGACCCTTGATGGTGACAAATATTTCCAGTTTTTCAGTCGTCTGATGGGTTCTGCAGTAACCCTGGAGATAAGCTGGTGATGTAATGAATGAACTCATGCATTTTAAACTTGAGGTGATTGCAGCTGAATCAAAAAACTTTACTTAAACATTTGTAGACTAGAAGGTTTCTTAGTGCAGAATACAGACAACACTTCAGTCTTCCATCAGAGAGATTGTTAAAAGAGGTGTTGGTTGCTGTATGTCTCAGAAATGGTGATGAAAAAGGGAAAACAACCTTATCAGTGCAGCAGGGGTGGCACCTTGGCTTCATAACTGAGTTCCCACGACAAACCTCTGCTAGAAATAAACGTCCCCGTGTTTCAGCCCCAGTAGGTAAACTGGGATTCCTGGCAATCAACCGGTTTGTGTACATGTTTACTTCTGTTCTTGGTTCTTTCCCCTAAGGGGAGGAGGGTAGATGAGGATCATTTATTTTTCCCCTCAGAGGTTCATGCCTTGACTGCCCTACACACTCCTTGAGCTCAGCGGTGTTTGGGCACATTCCAAACCCATTCTGAGTCCAAGGGAGACCTGCACCCAGGGTCCCTGGGGTGGCAGCTCTACCTGGGCTGGCTGCAGGTGTAAGGACTTCCAGAACAGGCCTCTGAGCTTCCCTTGCTCCATCCTCATCCTCTGGAGCCTTCCTCCCTGGGCTGATTGGCTGTAAGGTGACTCCGTGTGAAGTGTCATTGTAAAGGGCAACTGGGGATTATGTTTTGTCCCTAACACGATTTAACATCCTGTGCCACCTTCCTGTCCCTGTTGAAAATATGTGCTCCTATTTTCCTCCCTTTGCCTAAATCATCTTTTTCTGAGCTTCATTCTCCAACGATGGGTCTCCATTTATCCAGATCAGTGTAGACTAAGCAGGATTATAAAACTAGATTTATCCAGGGCCATAATACTGTAGTTCCAAGGAGCACTCTCCAGTGGCTGTGAGGTGCTTAATCTTTTAGATTAACTAGAAAGATCTATGGCTTTAAACTGCTGGTTTGCGTCATGTCCTGAAAGCTGCTTTAGGAACTGGCTGGGAAACATTATAACAGTGATTAAAAATTTGTCTCTGATCATGGATCTTGCACGAAAACTAGGAGGTGAAAGCATCGATTCTTGGCAGTTTAATTCTCCTTTGTCTTCCCAAGTAGTCAGACTTATATGTGTGACTGGGACAGCAGTGCTATCGTGGATGATGGAATATTTCCTGAAGATCTGTGAAGGGGAAAACACCAGGACATGCACAAGAAACTCAGGGGAACGTTCTGCTCTTGACTCTACCCAGCTTACTCTTCAGCCCTGCTGGGCAGGGCTGAAACATGCTCTTGAGGGCCAAATATTAGGTAGAAAATTAAAAAGTAATTTGAATCAGCCAGGTGTGGCTCAGTAAGAGCTCACTACAGGCCAACTCTTGGCTGCAGAACTTCGTTTCTCCCTCTGCTAACGTGGGCAATCCATATCCTCCCACCTCCCAGCTCTTCCCATCTTGCCCCTTTTGCAGGGATTGCTTGATCCACAGATTTATGCTGCAAGAGCAACAGATTCTGGGTTACGTGGGACAATCTCTGAGCATCATGTTAGACACTTGGGTGGCTCATAGCTTGGTCTGAAATGGGTTTGTCATCTCTAAACACTCCCTTCTCCTTACAGACTGTGGATGCCTGGTGGGAAAGAGGTAGCAAGGTCCTCTGCCTGCATGGGACTCCTGATTTTCCAGAATTAATAAGGTCACTCACAAGAGCCTGGGACATTTTATTGCCACTCACAAGTGCCTGAGACTTTTTATTGCCTCTGTGGCAACTGAGATCATCAGGACAGCTATGAAAACTCTGTCCAGGTAGAAATAGTCTGCAAGTGCTTTTCCCGGTGATAATATTCTAAAAAAGGAAACAGCCAAGAGAAAAACAGTTCCATAAATTTGTTTATAGAACATTCAGTGACCATGAATCATTCTATAAATATACCAGGCTATAGGTTTCAGGGTTTCTTTACCAGATTGGTCCAGAGGCTTGTAACAGACCTTGGTAACAGGAGCTTCGTGATGCTTGTGATAAACTGTTTTTATTCCTTATCTCTCTTTTTATTCCTTCCTTCCAGTTACACCAGGCTTTTACCCGTAATGTTTATTCCTCACCTCATGGAAAATTTTTGACCGAGAAAAAGATCACTTCTGTTGAAAAACCAAAAATGTCCAGCCAAAACCAACGTTTTCATTGTTTGGCTGAAAATTAGAGGTTTGCCATTTGAAGCGTAAAGTTTTTGGTTGGGGGCCAAAATATTTTTGCCTTTTGCCCAAAGTTTCCAGTAAAAATTCCCAATTTTTCAGAGAGACAGACACTTGTTTTTACATCAACAAGAAGAAAGTTAAAAAACCTGATTGCTCACCAAAAGTAGTTTAGACAAGATCAGCTTTACAGAAAACTCCTTTTCCTTTAAGTGGATATTAAATACCGACTGAGAGATGCTTCAGTTCATCTCCCTGTTGGGTGATCATGGCAGAGCTGAAGAAGAACACTTGCCAGAAAAATTCCAGCTGCTTTTACTGCTAACCAGCTCCTGTCACTTCAGTGGCACTGCTGTTTAATGCAGATTTCAGCTGACAAAAGGCAGCAGGAGTCACTAGGATAGAAAGGGCCATGACATATCAAGTGACCATCCCATGTCTCTTTTGCTGCTCCTCTATGATAGGGGGAACGTAGTGATGCTTTTTTAATCCATTTTAATGAGATATAGGTGATAAGGACTGAACCATGGATTAATTATCCACACTGGGAGAGCTCCAAAAAGGACCCTAAGACCAGTTCTACCTCGAATGCCCAATACCTTGATGGGAACCAGGTAGGCCTTGACAAGAACCTAAATGTGACATTTTTGAATGGATGGCCCTATAATTGGCTAGTCTTAGAGTGGATGTCTTTTTGCTCCCCATGTTTGTTGTCTTGAACTTCAGACACATTTCAGTGAAACTTCTATCATGAAATTATAACGTGGAAAGTTGGCATTTCCTAATGATTTCCATGGAGCAATTTCCAACTAGATAGACATCCTGTACAGCAGTAGACCAAAAACTGACAAAGCATTGATTTTCTTCAGAAGAGAGACCTATATTTGTGACCCTCCACAGAAGTAAGGCCAGCATTGTGGTGGTTGTTTGGGTTGTAATTTGTGCATTTTTCCACAGCATCCAACACCATGCTATTATGCTTGGCTGGGGTTGGAGGTGAACAGTTCATCAGAGGAGGGAATTCATACACACCAACAAGAGAACCAGCTTAGTGCTCTATGAGTAAGCTTGAGTCACACTCAAGTAACACTATAAAATACACTTTAGAGTATTTTATACTCTAAAACACAAGCATTAGAGTAACTGTAAAGCTTTTAAGTTGATCTTCAGGCATTTCTAAGTCCCAGGTTGAATGTGAAATGAATAATACTGATTTCGTGTAAACTTCGGGTTTAGCGTTTTGGTTGGGAGTTTTAAAGAGCATCTTAATGATTCCTTTACTTATCATACTGGCATATTTTCCAAGTTGCCTGTAAATGAATATCTTAATGATTATCAAATATGTTCAATTTGAAGAAACATCATTGCTGGGACCAGATAAAAGAATGGAAAGAAGTAATGATAAATAATTGCTCTCTGGTATGAAGCGTGGTTGCAGCACATCCGTTTCAAGTATCTTTGCTAGGCACTGTGGCATAAGAGAGCATTAAGATAGGACTTTCCTCTTTGCCAGAAAAACTGTTTTAGACATTGGTAGATTTGGGGTAATGTTTTTCTTTTATCCCTCAGTTCTTTTTTCATGCCATGTATTTCTCAATGAAGTAATTTTATCCCTGCATTCGCATATTAAGAAAAAAAAGAAAATCAATCTGTGGGTTCTCCTTTGTAGCAAGTTATGGTTTCCTACATGAGTTTTCCATGGAATTTGTTTAGGAAAATATGTAGAGTGCACCAAAATGAGATAATGATGGGGTTTGGTGTTTATCAAAGCCCTTTTTCCCTCGTCATCAAACTGCTAACGTTCCGCTGTCTACTGGATGAGAGGATGCTGCACAAGCCAAATGTGGGACACAACGGATCTCTTGTGAAGGTTCTCCTCTGCAGAAACCAGAGAAACCTGGGGCATTGTGAGGATCTGTATCTTTCTGCTTCTAGCATTAATTTCAGATGAGGAAGATGAGTGTGTTCATACAACGATGAAGACTCCGTCTGTGATTAAATATCGTATAGATCCCACAGAAAACTGTCAGAGAAGCTCATTTCTGCTGCCTAAATACCCTGCAGTGTGGGTACCTCCAAGTCAAGCCAACTAGTCCCTTAGTGTCACTACCTTGTAGGAGTGCAGGACCCATTCCACTGCCTGCTTTGGGGTAGGGTGAGTCTCATTTTCACTAGGGCTCTCCTGTGACTCTTTGAAATACACCCTTTCAATGAGACACGATCATCTTCACAAATCTTAAATGCAGTATCTTAAATATTGCCAGTTTTACCAGAGCTTTCTGATCCTGAAAAAAAATGTTTGAAAACTCTGTATCTAGCTATATACTTCAGGGTCCTGTAATCCTGAGGAGAAAAATAAAAAGAACCTCATCTCCTTCACCTTATTGCCCTTCTATTTTCCCTTTCTGTCATTTTTCAAACGCTAAACGTTGTGCAAGTACCTTCTTTACATGCTTTCTCCTTTAAAACTCAGTGGATTTCACAGTCAGGAAAAGCATCTTTTTTTTTTTAACTTATTTCTCCCCCCCCAGGAAAAAAAAACTGAGCATTTTATATTTTTCCCTTTGTACCATGGGTGAAATCCTGAAGTGGAATAAATCCACATCGTTCCACTGAGGCAGACAGGCTCTATTTACACCCATGGAGAAGTTCACCTAGTGAATTTAGTATTTTTCACCAATTATAATAACTTATAAGCATTTCCGAGTCTCTTTTATTTCACGGATAAAAACAGGTTTTATATGTATAACTCCTAGGGTGATAATAGCAGGGAGAAGTTTTACTGCACACATACAGCTTTTCCTTAGGCCAAGAAAAGCAGCCACGGCGTTTCATCTACTCCCAGCAAAAATTAAGCAGGATTAAAAAAATAATAAATCTAATTGATGGGGACAGAAAGTGGTGGGAGAAGAGAAGCTGAAGTATGCAAATTAACAACATGAAGCACACAGAAATGACTCTAAGTAGCTTGTCCTCTGTTTTAAATGTTTTTGAACTCTCTCAAATTAAACTTTCAATTAAAAGATCATATTTTCATCCTTTTTATTTTTTTTTTTTTTACCCCTACAGCTACATGGGACAAAAATCAAAGGGTGGAAAATAGAAACATGAATATTTAATCTGCCTGTTACTCTTGCTGACTTTTCAAAGCACAGTTTCCTCGCTGCCTGACTGCAGGGTAGAACAGCAGCAAAGTCATTCATGAGAGTGTCCTCATGCAGGAAAGTTCAGAATCTTTACACTAATAATGTGAATGGGGATTTTTAGACTTTTGCAGAGGAACTGTCCTGGGAATGGGCCTTATTCTGGAAAAGAGAGGACAGAGGTTTGGGTGAAAGCAAGGCCAGGAAGACACACCCACCCCATGGAGTAGCATGCTCAGATATCTGAAGGGTTTTTCAGGGCTCAAGCTGTGAAAGAAATTTAAATTTAATTATAGCTATTTTCATCCAAATCTGGTTCAGGAAAAAGATGGATTTTCAACAGCATTGCACATCTCGGTATATGGACAAGAAAGAGGATTCTAAATCTCTCTGTTTTCTAATGAATGCCCACGATGTGGAGAACTAAAAGCAAAAATAAGCAAAGATCCAACAGTGTGTGTTTTGAAACATAATCTGTATGTTTTAGAGACCCGAGAGGCACACAGAGTATCCTGTGCTGTCGGTTTTATGGACAATAACTAGAGCATCTGAAGACAATTACCTCCTCACTGGTTTTCTTACACTTGGTTCTCCCTACTGCAGCCAAAACAGTTATTAAATAGCATTGTAGAAAATTACAATTAGTTCCAGGTAAAGCAAACTCCAGCTTGAGTCTTCTATTGAAGAAGCTGGAGGAATGGATGGTGGGTTGAGTCTGAAAGATCTCGAGGCTAGAAAGGGAATTCAACAGCAGCATCCCTGTGCAGAGCAGATCAGGCTGCAGGAGCTGAGCTGTTCATGGGTGTGTATAGATGTCAGCTGTGTGGTGGTATTGAAGGAAGAGAGAATGATAGAATCACAGAATGGTCGAGGTTGGAAGGGTATTTAAAGACCACCTACGTCCACCTCCCCACTGCCATGGGCAGGGACACCTTCCCCTAGATCAGGGTGCTCAAGGTCCCATCCAACCTGGTCTTGAACAGATCCAGTGATGGAGCACCCACAGCTTCCCTGGGCAACCTGTTCCAGTGTCTCACCACCCTCCTAGTGAAGAACTTCTTCCTCATTTCCAATGTAAGTTTATTCTCTTCCACCTTGTAGACATTACCTTTCATCCTGTCACTAGAGGGGCTACATGAAATAAGAAAACACCTTGCATGTAGAAGAAAAAAAAAGCAGATGGGCCAATGTGAGACAAATTTGATGCTGAGGTGAATGTATGTGAGCTTATTTGTATTATTGTTAAGGACACTCAGATGAAAATCCGAATAAGAAAAGTTGAAGATATGCCCATATTTTGCCCATCTTTTTTGATGGACATTCTGTTCATTGCTATTGTTTGCAACCCCTGTCAGAGGATCAGTGATGATGTTTCAGCCCTTCTTGTGCCCTTTTAAAGTGAAATAAGTGGTGGGCTGGCATGGTGTGTGAGGGAATTACTGCCTCCTGTTAAAGCACTGGGATTCACTGGGATTTGTTGATCCTAATCAATGCCACCAGTAAACTGCCATGGCTTATGACATTGCCTTCCCTCAGTGCTTACCTCTTTTTTTTATAGTTTATGAGTTGGGTGAAGACCTCAACTGACTGTGTGGACGTTTGTAAGTCTATCTACATGTATATGAGGAAGACACCACATGTACATGCAGATAGTTGGGGTTTTTTTCAGGTTGCCTGTTCAGAACAAAGTAAACTAGCTGTTTTACATAAGCACACTTCTTCCTGAAAGGCTGTGCTATTTTAACAGTGCATTCCACCAAAATGAATAATATTTGGCTTTTGGAGGCAGATTTTTCTGTGGTTACAACCTCTTTTGCACATCATAAAAGTCCAACCCCGTCCTCCTGCTTTCCTTTCATTAAGAAGAACAACAACTAACCTTTCAAAATGCCATTTTTGTCATCTGCCTGTTTGGGTTTCAGCTGGTGTGATTTATGTGTCTATGTTCAGGGTAAACATACTCATTAAGGAAAATAATCAAGCGAATTACACTGTAGAAATGAAGGTTTTGGGTGGCAATGGGTTGTGGCAGATGGTGCTGCTGAGGACAAAGTCTCCTTAGAGCTGAATTCCCTGCTCAGGCTGGGCTGTAAGTGGAGGTGGGTTATGAGTCTAACCTCCAGTGTGTGGAACAGTGAGCTGAGATGACAGCAAAGTGCTCCTGCCTTCACACAGGAGTGTTGTGGTCATGTTCTGTTACCAGGATGGGTAAAACCAGGCTCCCAAATCCAGAATCTTCCCACGTTTTATAGTGTGGATCACATTAGCAACTTGTGGCTCCAGCTTACCTGTAGTTATAGCCTGCCTGGTCATTGGCACCTTCAACTACTTCACCAAATTCTGTTCTCAGTTCTATCACTGGGAGTCACGAGTTGCTCCTGCAAAATTTAAAAACAAACAAACAAGTAGCACTGAAGGAATCTGGCCCAGCATAAATAAATCTGTGCCTTGACTTAACAATGAAAAATTTTCAGCTGGTGCAGATCTCTCCAGTTTTGTTTAAGACCCTGGAGGTATCCCTCTTACACAAGCAAATGATCAGATCCAAAT
>NW_008631946.1:20817-25768 GCF_000691845.1 Merops nubicus
TAGAAGGGGAAAACTATTTGAGGAGGGAGTAAATGGCACTGCATCCTTCCAACTGTTCAACATTTGTTTTGCCAAAGCAACAGGAGAAAGCTGTTAAAAAAAGATTTTAATTGTAAGTCATTTCGGCTTTCCCTGTAAGAAAACAAGGAAGAAGCAAACACAATGGCTAAAGAACATGAAAAGATCCCAAAGGTTAAGAGTGCTCCAAGAAAAATATGCTCTCAATCTGAAATAGTGAGCAATGGAAACTTTATTTGCACTGCTTTCAGTGCTGATGTTGGGTGCAAGAGGCAGCAAAGCCTCTGTGATTTCCAGGGTCTGGTTTTCCTTGGGAAGGTGGCAGGAGGAGAGAAACCAGGGGCTGAACCTCGCTTCCCTGAGAGCCCAGATGGTGCATTCAGCTCTGCCATGCTCACCCCACAAAGGACATATTAGCTGAGCTCATTTGCAGGGTGAATGAGAAGGCTCAAGTGGGAAACTGGATGTTGATAACTTCCAGAAGACTCTTTGGTACTCCCATGTCATTCCACTCGTCTGAAAACATCAACAGACACTTGCAGCAAAAAGTTCCTTTTCTGGCAAAAAAAAAAAAACAAAACAAAAACAAACCAAGCCCAGCCATCATTGCTCGAAAGGAATTAACTTTCAAAACTGATATTTAAGGATATTTTATTAGACTGATGGCTCTCCAAGTCTTGCCAGAGCCATCAAGTTGTAAAGTTGTACACTCGATTACGAGAGACATTATATTTAATTGTTTGCTCTTGGCTTTATCACATAAGAGCAAAGGCAAGTGGAGAAGCACTTTTCAGTCCTCTGGTCCACCTCCCTCATGTCACTCAGTTCATACTCTGAGCTCCTGATGCTGGACTGAGCAGGGAGATGTTTGGGTGCTGTGCAGGAGCGTGTGCTCCATGGAAGTGCTCTCAAGGATCTTCACAGTGTGGAGCAGACCAAACCTGTACCTGCAGGAGAAGACCCTGTACCTGCAGGAGAAGACCCTGTACCTGCAGGAGAAGACCCTGTACCTGCAGGAGAAGACCCTGTACCTGCAGGAGAAAACCCTGTACCTGCAGGAGAAGACAGCATAGGTACTGGCCAGCCATGTCCCACCACTATGGCTGAGCCCAAGTCTTCACTCTCCCATACTTCCACTTGAATATTGTAATTCCTAACAGGAGGGGAAGAAGAGTTCCTTGCCTTGGGTTTCTTCTCTTTGTTTTGCTGCTGGTTGGTCTTTGTGTAGTGTTTTTATTAATTCAGGGGAATTTTTTTTGTGCTAAAAAAAGAGGCAAGGATCCAAGGTTTGACTTTTTGCATAAATATTGGCAGAACAGCTTGTATGGGAGAAGGAAATCAAAGGTTATCATGGTTAGCACATGATTTTACTTAGGCAGTGTATCACTTAAGTTAGTCTTGAAATTATAACGTTTCAGCTGCTGGTAGTTTCCATATTAAAACTAAAATTTAATTTTGCAGAAGGAAAAATTCCAGCCATTTGTTGCTTTCCATCACCACTATCACCACGAGGAGGGAAGAAGAAGTAGAAAAATGGAATGAAACGCAGCTTCATCCCCCAAAAAATAATTTCCACAGAGGCTATTCCTATCTTAGGGAAAATATCAGTGCAGAAATTTCAGCCACCCTTAGTGTCTATATCAAGTGACATCTTCTAGAGACCTTCATTGCTCGTGGTCTTATTTAGTGTTGGGCAAACTCTGTGATTTGACTGTGAACTTAGAGCTGTACAACCTACACCAAGATTTACCATGGAATAAGCACAGATGCTCCTCATGCCCTCTTAGTCATTGGACGTGAGCTAAGGGTTTGGAAGCAGCCTCAGTGCAGAAGCTGCTCGGCCAGCTCAGACAGAGCAGTGTCATTTCTGACCGTGTGTGGCAAAGCTTTTTCAATGCTTGGTTTAGTTCCATTCAGGCTACAAACCAAAGAACCAAACCAGAAACAGAGAAGGAAAAAAAAGAAAAAAAAAAAAAAAAAAGTAGGAAAAAAAAATCCTTTCTGATTTTCAACATAAAGCTAGGATTACCACCAAAGAACAATAAAAATTCTTTTATTACCAACAACAGGAAGAGCAAAGGAAAAAAAAAAACCACAGAAAATCTTTGTTATAATTTTTCCATAACAAATAAGGTCTTTTCTGGTCATGTTTGGCTTCTTTTTTTTTTTTTTTTTCCTTAAAATTGTATCTGTTTAGGAAAAAAAAAAAAATTTAGAATAACAACAAAACTGCAGAGGAAAAAGCATAGCTCTTATTAAAGAGTTTGACATCATAACCCATCTATTAAATAGCAGTATTCTTAAAGGAAAGTCATTTCCAACTAAAAGGACGGAAATGAAAGGTTGTATGAGTTCCTGAGCCCATTGTTGAGCAGCAAAGCACAGAAAACTTCCACTATCTCCAGTGGCTGAAGTCATGGATTAGCAGGAACCCGCACTGGAGGTTCCCACAGGGAGAAGATCCCTGCAGAGAAATACAGCCGTGGCTGGCTTGGGTGTTTCTCTACTCCCCACGTTTTCTTTGCAAGTTTGTGGGGAAGATAAGGTATCAAAGAGGAATGAAATGTTCTGCTTCCCTTGGCTCGTGGGGGCGATGGAGCCACGATCCATGGACCAGGCTCTGCCCGCTCCATGAGTCCTCCCACCCTGCACCACCCTGTGTGGCCGAGCTTCAGCTTGGGGATGGGGAGTTATCTCCAAGAGCTTTTTTTTCGTGCCCTCCCTAGATTTGAGGGCTGGTTTGGTTTTGGTTTCACTGGGCTGCTGGGAGAGCAGCCTCTTGTTCCTCTCCCCAAGGCTGGCACACCTGCCCCCCGCGCCCGGCGTTTGCTGCCCAGCCTGAGGAGGGTCGATAGTGGGTGGCAGTGAGTTATTGCCATGAGGGGCTGCAAAGCCAAAAGGGACAGAACTGACAGAAAACAGGGACAGAAATGGCCTTTTTGGTTTGGTTTAGTTTGGTTTTTTTTTTCCCCCTTATCTAACCCTGCTCTTGATAGCAAAGGCAGCCTGGTAACAAAAGATTTTGTTCCCCGTTGAGCCGTAGTGAGAAGTATCAGGCAATTCAGCCTTCCATCAAAGAGGTCCATCTGCTCTGATCCTCTGCCATGGAATGACAGGAGATGCTGCTAACCCAGTCCTGGATAACAGCCAGCCCAGATCCCAGTGGCTGAGGTGCCCCTGGGCACATCCCAAAAGATAGCCAAAGGGCAGTGCCTGGATTTCCCCTTGGACGCTTTTCCCAAAGGGATGTTGAGGGTGGCTTGAGGATGAAACAACAAAGAAGCAAAGTTCTCATCAGTTTTTAATGGGATTGAACCAGGAATAAGTTTCAGGTTCTTTAATCAACTTCTTAAAATTATAAATAAATATTAAAATGTTGGCAAAAGCCTCCTTATCACAATAGAGGTTTCTGCTCTTCCTTCATTGCTACCCTTCAGCTCCTCCCCACACCCACCTACTTTGTCCTGTACGATGTCAACCCTCTGCTCCAGCTAATTTGATAGCCAAAGGGGTCAAAGATGCTCATTCTGTTTTGAACACGGATGTCATAACCCAGAAAACATAATCAAACTAATACAGAAAAAATAAAAAGACCCTGTTTCCAGGTACATGTTTCCAGATGTAAATACTCCTTTAATTTAACACAAATTTTTTAACACAAAATTTTAACACAAAATTTCTTTTCTAGCATTGCTAGGTTTCATTTTGGGTTTGTTTTTTGTTTTCTTATATAATTTGGACATTTGGGAGCCAAACAAATGAGAGGGTTTTACCAATGACTTGAACTAGCTTTTAAAATATATCTCTTTTTTCTCTCTAATTTTCTCATCATGTGTTTTCTCATGAGGGCAACACATTTTATAATAGTGTGTGATGGAAGGTTTAAGATTTCCATGGCCAAACTCTTTCTTGAAGGTACAGCAAGTAGCATGGCCAAGTACCTGAGCTGCATTGGCTTGAGAGGTTTAAAGAAGGTGCAGAACAGCTCCATGGCTGGGGGATAACACGTGATGATAACATTTACCTGTTCTCTCCTCCAGCCTGGTATATTATATAAACCCTACACTTACTAACATCACTTTTCTGCTTCACAGAAGGTGACACAGCACAAGGTAACTCCAAGATGTGACTGACCTTTATCCCAGGTCTGTCAATCCATGAGCTGTCCATCCCTCAGCCCATGAAGTACTTCACACAGCCATCCAGAGAAGGGCAGAGATCTCTTCTGATTCACTCTTTCACAAAGGAACTTTCTTTTGAGCACAGTGGAAAGTACCTTTTTTTTTTCATTTTTTTTCCATGACCATAATTTAATTCTTTATTTTAACCAACTTGCTACGTTTTTTTTTCTCCTTGATAACTCACGAGTTCAAATGTAAAAAAAATGTATTATTACAAGAGACAATTACGGGGTTCAAAGCATTCTGAAACATTCCATCCTTCCAGCTTCTGGTACTGATATAAGTAGAGGAATATTTGTGGTTTTTTTACTTGCATGAAGTGGAAGAGTTCCAAGAGCTAGTGGTAAGAAGCCTAATGAAAGTCTGCCTTCATCAGACACAACAAAGATCCTGCATCTTGGGAGGTTAACTGTTTATATGGACATGATGCCCAAGCTCCATCACACAGCACAAGCAAGCCCTTGACCATGTAAATTCAAACAATTTATGTCAAAAATGAGGAGAGTAAAATAATTAAAGAAAATCAACGGTGGGTGGTTTTGTTTGGCTTTAAGTTTTTATTTTTTATTTAGATGAAGCATTGCTTTGGAAATTCAAGGTATGCAGCTCTCTAGTTCCCAAAGTTTGTTTGGACTGAAGATGTGTCTAGCACCTTTGGTGGTGTAGTTGGGCACCAGCAGGCCAGAGAAATAGTGTCTATTTTGAAGCACACACAGTTGCTGCACAAACATCTGAGGTTCTTCTCTGCTGAA
>NW_008631946.1:25799-30158 GCF_000691845.1 Merops nubicus
TTATTTTTCCATTTTATAAATACTGATTGGAAACTTCTCCTTGGAAAGAAGAAGGAAATTGTGGATTGTAAACACAGAGAAGAAGATGAATTGTTTAGGATGGTGAAAAGGGTACACGAGCTGAAAGCGTAACGTTAAATAGAGGAAAGTTTAGGCTGGATAACAGACTAAACTTCCAAGTGCTGAAATCTTATTAGACTGTGGAAAATTATTCCAAATGATGTGGGAGAAGCTCCACTGTTGGAGCAGTTTGCCATTAGATTAGACAAAGAACTAAAAATAAAGCTTTAACCATCTGGCCTTAGCAAAGGGGGTGAACTGAAGAGGCCAAGTCAAGGCACCCAAGACCATCTACCTCAATTTCATTGATCCCAAACCAATCCATGTCCAGAGAGTGAGAATATCAGCAAGATGCACGTGTCTAAAGATGGAATCACTCCCCATGTTCAGCTAGCAGGGATAGACTCTGATTCTGTAACCTGCTGAAGAGAAAACCTGTGCAATGCAAGAAAGTAGGACCTGCCAGCAAGCTCCCATCTCCACAAGAAACACAATTTTAAACCAAGAAAATGGAAAATAAATATTTGTATTTTAATTGCTGTGCTGTCCAGAGGACCACTTGTAGCCTGTGGTTCAGAGAACCTTCTTCATCCACCTGGGGTGGCCTGGGAGAGAGCGTGAAGAACATTGGCAAGACGTGTTATGTTTTCAGACCATCAGGAAAATAATTTGGCACCCTTGAGGCCAAAGTGAGAGATATTATTCCCTAACACTTCTTATCTGTCTTTAAAGGATGTGTCACATTCAGCACCAGTGGTGATGCCCATGAGAGAAAGAGCAGCCAGCAGTGACTGCAGATGTGCTGTGTCCCTCTGGCAAAATAATTCAAGTGCCTCCTATCACATGGTCCAACATTCAGGAGACAATTTAAGTTTTCATTATGCACGTGTTTAACTACCAGGCTAATATCATTATTGTCAGTGTGGATAACTTACTATCAGATGATCCAAGTTGCTTATTTGTTTTGTGCAGCAGTAATGGCAGATAATGAGGAAAAGAAGATACAGCAGGAGGATTTATAGCTGTGACAAGATTATAGTATTTTGGATATTAATCCACTCACTGCCTCTTTTCTTTCTCTTTATGGATGATCTAAAAGCAAATTCTAGATTGATTTATTTTTTTTTAAATCCATTCATGATGATAGTGACCTTAAATTCCTGTAGAAAGAAAAAATCTACCCACTGACTTTGCTGGGCCCTTGGATTTTATCAGACCATCTAAATTTATTATATAAACACCATATTTCTGAACTGTTTGCTCCTATTATGAGGCTTCAAAATTTGGTCTGAGTTCTTTAACTCTGACTGGTCAGAGAATCACAGGGTGGTGTTTCCAGTCCCAACTGGAGGCGTGTGTGAGCACATCTGGTGCAAATATTTCCTGGTAGAAACTGAAATGTCATTTTCTGTAAATACTTCTCTGTGTGATTCTGAAATTTTCTCTCCGCTACATTTTTGGCCAGTAAAACTTGATAACTCAAAAGTTCTTAGAAAGCAAAGACAAAGAGATGTGAGCGTGGCCAAAGTGACTTTATTGCAGATTTGAATGAATCTAATATCCATTAAAGCACCCATTAAATCTGCAGTAGAATGGGTTCCTTAGGAAAGACTTGAGGAGATGCAAAGTTCTTGAGTTTGTTGTAGAGCAGGCAGAAACCTTGAGTTTTTAAGTTTAGAGTGAATCAAGTGGGATCGTGTCGCTGTTATATACATAGAAATATAGAATATTTACATTTATTAGATGGGGACAAAACGTGGTGTTTATGTTTCTGTGTCTACTTGGTGTTTTCTGTTGGATGTGTCATGTTCTGTTAGTTGAGAGGGCATCTGAATCCCACCAGCAGCACAGGGGAACGAAACCAGTCTCCTACACATGCCAGTAAACATGACTAAAAATCCTTAAAATTAAGAGCATCAGACTGGAAAGAGCTTCTTGGTTTTTTCATGTCTAAACCAAAAACTGCTTTTTTTTCCCCAAGGAATTGATGGATATCAAAATTAATTTGCGTTTTCCTTGTGTTATTTTGTTTCATTATTATAATACAAATGCTGTTCCAGAACGTTAACACTTTTAGGGACAGAAATTTGATTTCTAGCCTGTTCTGCTTGTAAATAATGTATTTAATTTGGCTTGATGGTTGGACTTGATGATCTTGGAGGTCTCTTCCAACCTAAAGGATTCTATGATTCTATAATCTTCCGTCAGCAGGTGAACACTGTAGTCTGGAGGGATTTTCACCAGCCCTTCCTACAGCATCCACCTCTTCATCTTAGAGCCAGACAACCTGTGGCAGCTCCAGCAGCAGCAGGAAGGGCCACCTGATGGTCACCTTTCCTTGGCCAATACCTGGCCTTGGTTAAGAGAATCCAAATTACTACAAGTCTTCTTCCAGTGTGGCCACAGAAAGTCTGGTGCAGCTGCAGGGTGTGCTTGGCTGGGGAGATTTCACTCTCTGGTTAAGCCAACAGCAAAATCCTTTCATTTCTCTGAATATGAAGATGTTCCTATGGGTACTTGACCTTGGGATCCAAAGATAAAGGGACTTCTTGAGTCTTTTCAAGCGAGGCACATTCTCAGTTGTTGCATTTAGCAAAAGATTTCTCTCCTTTCTTCCCTTTTCTTCTAACATACCTCTGTGCTGTCTCATTTCTTCTTGGTTTTCATTTTTTTCCTTCAAGCCATTCTTTTCACCCTTCCTGACTTTCTCCTACACCTTTCCTTAACACTACCACAGATCTTATTTTTTTTTTTTCTCCCACTGTTATGAATCCTCAAGGGCCACAAGAATTTTCCATTTTCCTGCCCTAAACTCTTCGTATATCTCTCCCCACCTCGTTACAATAAAATAATTCTTCCATTTCGCTGTCACCTCAATTTAGCTCTCTCACCCTCCACTCCCTCTTTTTCCCCTGGTTTAAAGACCGACCAGCATTTCCTGAATTGGAAAAGCCACAATAATATTTTTTTCCATTGAAAATACCACAAGTACAGTATTTCCATTGAACATACCACAAGAACAGTGTTTCCATTGAACATACCACAAGGACGGTGCTTTTGAGGTATCTAAATGCTAAGATGAACTCACAATGTTCATCTTGGACTCATTAAACCAAAGCCCCTTCTCCTCTTCAGAAAAAAAAAAAATTTCCTCAGACAGAGAAAGAATTTTTATTCACAGGTTTCAAAAAAAAGGAAAAAAAAAATACAATAAAAACAAGACCTAGACAGAGCCAGGACAATTTTGCACTTGCTTTGTGAGTAAAATATAAATAGGTTTTAGCAAGTTAAAAAAAAAAATCCATTAAAAATGCTGAGAGTGGTTGAACAGCTGGAAAAGCAACTTTTTTTTTTTTTTTGATAACATTTAAAGCTGCTTAGCAGCTGGGGAAAAAATCGCCTGTAAAAACACTTAACATTTACAGCCACTCAGTGGCTGGAAAAGCAACTTGTTATAAAATTGATTTAACATTTCAGTGGCTGGAAAAGACAGGCACACACTCACACACAGAACTGCAGTGTTTTACACAGCTATTTATGGGTATTTAGACACAGATAACGCTATAAATAGATAAGCTTGGCATTTCTGCTGATGCCATTGTGGCAGAGAATAATTTCCATTCAGAGCATTCACCAGTTGATTTTATTTTCTGGGAGTTTAAGCCATTTAAATTCCCCTCAGCCTGGAGTCTGGCGTGCCTGGATGCTCAACCATCCCACCCAGCCCCCAGGAACTTCTTAAATCATTTTAGTTACAGAGCACTCTATGAAATAATAACAGAGTTCTGTAGCTGAGCAGCTCACACGGAGACTGACCCAGGCAGCAGAGCCCAAATTGGCTTACAAATAATAATTGTAATCAAGGGTGCTTGGTGGGGTTGGCTCATTGGCTCACCTGATGTGCCAGGAGCTACGTGTGGCCCTTCCATCAGAGCCCTGACGGCTGACAGAAGCTGTATGTCCCCAAAAGTGACAGGAACAATATCTGATTATTTAAAAAGTGATGTGGAAAGCACCGTGGAAGGGGTAATTAAGAGTATTTGTTTCCCTCTGAGATTAGAGTGCTTTCAAATGGCATTTTAAAGCATGAGTCATGTAATAAGCCCTAAAGCAGCACCAAGGAGTTGTGCTCTCACCCCAAAACCTCCAGGCACAGCCTCTGGTCCCTGCATCCAGCTGCGTGGTGGCCACGAAGCAGAGGGGATGTGGGGCAGGTCCCGTGCTCAGCCACCAGCCAGAGCCCCAAAAACCAGGACTAAAGCCATTGCCTAAACATACCTGCTAACAGGATGTGCTTCA
>NW_008631946.1:30189-34060 GCF_000691845.1 Merops nubicus
CTCACAGGCTTTGCTTCAGAGCCTGGAAACCGTGGAACACTGAGAACCTTGATACGTGTGGGCATAGGTTGGAAATAGTCCCTAGATTAAATTACTGTGATCATGTAATAGATCTGTTGGCAGCACAGGAACTGGAACCAGTGATTCCCATTTTCCCCAGCCCCGTGGTGAAGGGGCAGGATTCTCCATCACCCTTCCTCAGACTTCACCTCCATCTGACATCTCTGCTTCATTTTTGCCAAGTGTCTCTCTATGACAGGATTAACTGGATACATCCAACATGCTTGAGAGATGTCCTGATACAGGCAGTTATTGCACCATTAGAGCAAATTTCTGCAATAAAACATTTGATGTGCTGAGTGTTCTGCTGGCGGGGGGCAGTCCAGGCAAACCAAGGACCCCTGTAAACCCCAGTGATCCAGCCTTGCTCCCCAGGGGCTGACCACAAGTTCATGGTGAGTCCCTTCCGAAAAGAACAGTGTCTCCTGGAGCAAATGCAGCTAATTACATTTTATTTCCAAGTGAGGCTATCCTGACTGGCTGGATTATGGCTGAGGCTGTGAGGCTCACTCCCTACCCAATAAAGAGGGAAGAGTCAATGTTGCCACGATTGGGTGTCGTTTCCCAAAACCTGACAGTCCAAAACTTCTCCTGAAGTCAAGAATAGATCCAAAAGAGCCACTTAGCTGAGTTTGATGCCAGCTCTTGGAGCTGAGATGAGAAATTGGATGTCTCTCTGGTAACTCTGCAGATAACGAGGCTATGTTCCTGTGGTATCTGAGACAGGGATCTTTTAAGTGTACCTGCTTTGTGGCCAAACACTTATGAAAGTGGAAAAACCATAATTGCCTATGAATATGTGAAGACATATATTCCTCAGGGACAGACAGGACTTGTTTAGTGTTGTCCATGTGAAGGGAGGAGGTAGAAAAAGATTTTAAAAAGAGTTTTCCTGCCAGGGAGAGCTATTAGGCACTGGAATTATTTCCTCAATGAAAGCAGAGGAAGGCAATTCCTTCAGACATTTAATAATAGATTGGGCAAAGAATTAGGAAATATAAAGAAGAAGCCTGTACTGGCAGGTAAATGAGCTAATCAGAACTAGTAGAACTTAAACTTCTATTTTTTTTTAGGATCACTTAAAGTCAGCTGTAATAGATATTTCGTGAATTTACAGTCTTTTTCACTGCAGTCCAATGCCCAGGAGTAAGGCTGAACAGCCTAATATTAAAATAAAAGCAAAACACAAACCCAGTAACTGCTGGGAACACCAGGATGAGGCAGTGCCAGCAAGAGGAGATTTCATGGGCATGCATAATACACAAGCAAGTTTGCAAGCAGGCCACAAAAGCCAATGTGGAAGAGGAAGGGGTAGAAAGAGCCAAGGTTTGATCTGGAAAATAAAAAAGGGAAAAGCAAAGATGAAGAAGCAGGGGATTGGACGAGATGGGATGGGATGGGAGGGGGTCCTGGAGAGGACTCTGTCTTGGCAACGAGCATGGAAAATAAAAGTACAGAATAAAAAAACTGCTCTAAGAACAGTCCGTGATCAAATACCAGACTGGCTAATTTGTATTTCAGGGGCAGAGGAGAGGACACGAGCTGCAGTCTGTGCCTCGGTACCTTGCAACACATTCCCTGTTCCTGGACAAACAGCAAGTACTAAATCATGGGCATCCGGCTCAGACTTGAACTGGGGTGTAAAGGCTGAGCAGCATCAGACTGAGTGACTAAATTTGGGGAAAGGCAGACACTTCAGAGCACTGCGGTGTCTGGATTAGCCAGAGAATGACTAAGCCAGGTACTTTTTTTCCCTCCATGTTCATCCTGAACAGCAGGGTGGGTGCCAGGTTTGGTTCTTTCCTCCTTTCTCCCTGTTCTGCCTTTTTAAAAATAAAATTTATAACATGCTGTCATTATTCCATATGAGATCCTGGTAGCAGGATGTCAGGATGCTGAGGTCAGGAGAGGACACGGCCTGGGGCATCCCATCAGCTCCTTGGGTGACTGACCAGTGATGTCGAGTGCATCTGGACTACTGACCAGCAGAACCCCATCTGCCCACTCTGCCAAACTGGGACAGCTGGGTGGGAAAAAGTTTGTCCCTAAACAAAGATGAAGAGAAAGAAAAGAAAAAGAAAAAGAAAAAGAAAAAGAAAAAGAAAAGAAAAGAAAAGAAAAGAAAAGAAAAGAAAAGAAAAGAAAAGAAAAGAAAAGAAAAGAAAAGAAAAGAAAAGAAAAGAAAAGAAAAGAAAAGAAAAGAAAAGAAAAGAAAAGAAAAGAAAAGAAAAGAAAAGAAAAGAAAAGAAAAGAAAAGAAAAGAAAAGAAAAGAAAAGAAAAGAAAAGAAAAGAAAAGAAAAGAAAAGAAAAGAAAAGAAAAGAAAAGAAAAGAAAAGAAAAGAAAAGAAAAGAAAAGAAAAGAAAAGAAAAGAAAAGAAAAGAAAAGAAAAGAAAAGAAAAGAAAAGAAAAGAAAAGAAAAGAAAAGAAAAGAAAAGAAAAGAAAAGAAAAGAAAAGAAAAGAAAAGAAAAGAAAAGAAAAGAAAAGAAAAGAAAAGAAAAGAAAAGAAAAGAAAAGAAAAGAAAAGAAAAGAAAAGAAAAGAAAAGAAAAGAAAAGAAAAGAAAAGAAAAGAAAAGAAAAGAAAAGAAAAGAAAAGAAAAGAAAAGAAAAGAAAAGAAAAGAAAAGAAAAGAAAAAAAGAAAGAAAGAAAGAGAAGGAAAGAGAGAAAGAAAGAGAGAAAGAAAAGCAGAAAATCCTCCAGTGATGTCCTCATCCATAAATTCCGTTAGAGCTGAGTAAATGCAAATGAAGTTTATTGCCTTTTTAACAACCTAATGGCATTTCCCATTATCCCTAGGTCTGACTCAGCAATCCATACGTCTTATGAAGAAGAATTACTCCCAGTTGTAACTCCATGAAGGCTGTAGGTGCTTATCAGTGTCTGGAAAGGTTGTTGTATTTGTCTCAGAGATGTCAGAGTCATATTTTTATGTACTTGTTGACCGTGGTGGGTGGAGGGGCACAGTCTCACACACTTGTTCTGCTTTAATAGCCATTTATTCCACAAGCATCATCACTTACTGATGCTATTATTAAACCTGAGTAATGAGATCAGAATCTGGCCCTGTACTTCTACAGTTGTTCTGTAGTTATTCCGCATACACAAATCTTCAGTACGGATCCCTGAGGATCTAAAAGCTCCTCAGAAGTCCAAGTTATTCACTACACTCTCTTTTTAGAGGTGAAGTGGTTAGAAAAGATTTTGTCTTCTCACCTCTTTGAGGGAATAGGTATCAAATATGGAAGAAAGAAGAGGAATATCATGTGAGTTAATGCCTCCTCTCAAGGTATCTGCACAGGCTGCAATATAATTAAACCCAAGGAAAAAGAGACCATGGTGGAAAAGAAAGCTGAGTCTCTGAATTTGGATCATTACACTAGGAATAGAAAATACTTACTCCATGGAAAAGTCACTAACTTCACGCTGTGCTGTACAAGTCTAATTTATACCTTATTAGAAGCTGATATCACCATCAGATTTAAATTATAGCTTTATTAACATCCATCAACAAGTTGACCTAGAAGCATATTTATTTAAGAACATCAGTGGGCTGAGTAAAAGACTTATTTCAGATGCCAAAAACAAAAACAAAACCCAAGTACAATGGGTTTTGGATCTAGACAATGGTTGGGAACCGTATTGGCAGCCATTAAGTTAGAATATTTGATCTTCACAGCTTGACGTCAAGAATGGCTTTTAAATCTCCTGGCTGGTAAATATATCTGGCTCACACGTTGTTTAACATTTGAGGCACTTATAGATATTGTGGTTAAAAAGTTGATCAAACATGCAAGGCATTATTTGTAGGG
>NW_008631946.1:34091-56052 GCF_000691845.1 Merops nubicus
AACATTTACCTTACTGGAGAGGCTTGACATATACAGAAGGCTCAAATGATTTCCTGTCTGCTTTAATGCATGAAGTAAAGTGGAATTTCCTTTGAGAATAATTAAAAACAAGGCATTTCTTCAGATGTGTCTGGTTTGGCTTGTGAATGCCTATAGGTGAGTTCAGCACCATCTCCTTCTCTGAGGCAGAACTTGCTCAAAAAACTAGAAAACTTTTACACTGTAAAGCAAAGCAAAAAGAAAATTATCTGAGGTTCAGGAACTGTTGTGGTTATTTCAGTTCTCTTGTTACCCTGTCAATGGTAAAATGTTAAAAAAAGGAAGAAATAAAAAGAGAAGGAGAAGGATTGGAAAGGTAAAGAAGGAAGGAGACGAGTAGAAAAGAGAAATATAACCCAGACGTTTTGGACATCTTAATTGAAAAATGTACTCCAGATTTTCCATTAGAAAATCTGGGGAGAAAAGAAGGATGCTGTTCAGAGGAGGTGGTTTTGAAATGAAAAAAAAAAAATGAAAGAGTTTGAAGGTTTCGTGTGACTGGATCAAATCTGGTGTTCCAGTGGGACACAGTGCAGGGGTTTGTCTCTAACTGCTTCACTGCCCTCATCCAGGTGATGCTTCATCCATGTAGAGGACCCAGTCATTAAAAATATTTGCTCTTACCTCAGCACAGCAGTGTGAGGCAGAGATTGAAAACCACAGTAGAAATTAAGGAGGATTGCAGTGGATTAAAAGGAAAGGGGAGGGAGAGGAACTGATATTCATCCTCAAAGCTACTTAAAGGAAAAGGAGCAGGTCGGTGGTGTGCATCTTCCCTTCCAGGCAAGGAGAAGCACAGCAGCCCTCGAGCTCCTGCTGTTTCCATCTGCCACTGTGCTTTGTGGAGTGTGATCCTTCTCCTGTGGCATGTGAGATGCCTTCAGGCTTCTCTGGCAACGTGCTAAAATGAGTATAGATGGTGTAACCAAAAAGCTCACGTACTCCTGATGAAGCTGAGCCCTTGTGTTTGCCTCCTCTCTCGACATGAGTATCCCTTAGAAGACACTCCACTAAGGATTATTCAACTGCCAACAGGAAAATGTTACTTTTTTCCCTCCAGACTTTCCAATTTTTCAATTCCTTCTACTCTTCAAGAGAAAACACAGGTCTGCCTGCATGGCGAGAGGGTGGTAGGCTTGTGTGGGTTCAGCTCTGTGCTGATGCTGCTCTTCTGAATCATAACTGAGATAAAGATTGTCTTTCCACTCAGCTTAAAAATACTCAAAAGCCTTTTTTTTTCCTGGAAATAGGCTCCATTGCTCTGACTACAGAGCCAAGCTCTTCACAAGCCACTCAGAGTATTTTTGCCAGAGCTGTGTGGAGATGGGCAGCCACGTGCAGACTGAGATGTTGCTGAAGGATGATCTGTAGGGTGAGTTCAACCATCTGGAAACCCCAGGGAACAGACAGCAAAGAGACATGTTAGGAAACTCCCAACAGTGGGAAAAGTCTCATCAGCTGGCACTCATGGTTTTATTAGACATCAAAGAATCCAACAGGCTAAAAATCCATTGAAAACCAGGATTCTCAGGTGGAATTTAAGTGGGAACTGCAGCTCGCTTTATTTTGAGGGTTGGTTTCCAGCAGATTGCACGTGTGAGTCCTACAGACTCAGAAGCAAGAAAACAAATCAAATCATCAATTTTGATATGTTTTTAATAAAAATAATAACGTTTTTTAAGCCAATCCCTGGAGTTTTGGGCATTGATTCAACTTCTGAATGCTTCAGATAGATGGTAACAGACTTATCCAGTAAGGGAACAAGAAAATTACCACATGAGCTGTATAATTAATGAGCAGCACTTAAATTGCAGAGGTCTTGCATAGCAAGAGCCCTTGCTGAGAAAATTTATGAACAATTTTGAGTAACAAATCCATCTGAGAATCCGACAACTTGTAGACAACCATCGAACAAAAAAAAAAAGAGTTCCAAAAAACCAGGTCCAAGTCTCAGGATCAGCAAAGGATATGTACAAAATTCTCTTTTGTGTTATTATTGGACTGGGCCAGACGTCCAGACACACTGAGTTACTCAAGCTCACTGTCAGCTATACCATAAATTCATATGGAATTTCAGCCCTATCTCAGAGGGGCAATATTGGCTTAAGGTGTTTCCATTTCAGAACCTTGTCTCACAGCAGATTGGTCCATTTTTTTTTTGCCCAGTTTTGCCTAGTGTTGAGCTTTCTGAATTAGTTTAGCTTCACAAATCTTTACTGGCCACATATTCCTCTCCCAGACTGCTCCAGCTCCACGTTATTGCAATCCAGCACCCGCCGGTCAGACTTAACACCAGTCTGCTGTTAGTGGATGCTACTGTGCTATTTATAAACCCTTTGCTACATACAGGTATTTATGGCACTGACTAGGGTCAGGAAGAACAAAAAAAAAGAAGAAAAAGAAAAAAAAACCCATCATTTTTATTAGTCAAGTTCACAGGCAACCATATGGCCACAAACTGGAAGCCTCCAGCTCAGACAACTGGAACAACATCACTTTCTGAATCCTGCAAAAGCCATTATATTGTCCTCTATATGGGGAGAGAGAGATATTAAAAGAAGGGTGTCGGGTATTGAAGAAATGGTAACAAGTTCCTCACTGAGAGCCCTGTGTCACTCTTCTACCTTACCCCTGGTAAGAACAGAAGATCTTTGGGTTTTGGAGACAGATGCCTCCCCAGGAGGTGCTGCCCTCCTGCTGCCACTGCCCTCCCGTTAGGCACTTACCCTGAAAAACAGGTTCCTTTGCTGAGATAAATCGTGTTGATGAAGATACAGACACAATCCTGCAAGAAACAGGGAGAACAGGCAGCTGGGGGATATGGAGGGGATGAAGTCCCCTGCTAACCTCACAATATATTTTGGAGATGATTTCATGTCATCTTTTGCTTGGTTTTGTTTTGTTTTTCCTGTGGGCAGTTCTCTCAGGCACTTAAAAAGAAAAAAAAAAGGTTTCTTCTAGATTTGTAAAGACAGAGGATTTAGCCAGCCATGCAAAAAGGTGTTCTGCAAAGTCTGCAGGAGCATAGATGTTTTGGGCAGCAAGCTGCACATCTCCTGAGAGTACCTGTCTTACATAGAATCATAGAATCATGGAATGGTGTGGGTTGGAAGGGACCTTTCAAGGTCAGAAATTTCTTTCTTAGATCTAATCTGAATCTCTCCTCTTTTAGTTTAAAACCATCACCCCTTGTCCTGTGCACAACAGACCCTGTTAAAAAGACTGATCCCAGCTTTCTTGTGTTTCCTCTGGTGGAACAGAACACACGTTGGGGTCATTTGAGTCAACTTTGCCTCTTAGCCCATCTCATGAGCTCAGGCATACCAGGATGCTGATAAACAGACTAGTACCAGTGCACTTAGTCTTGCTCTTGGGTCTCTGCCCTGCTCTCTGCAGAGCTCAGAGGCTTGCAGGCAATCCTGCACCAAAGGGCTGGCAGGGATGTTGCCTCTTATTGCAGCCTTCACAAGGTCATTCTCATTCTTTTTTGCATCAGTTTCCCTATCTATAAGATAAAGGTTCCTGATACCCATCTACCTCCAAGCTTGTGTGTAGGTTTAATTAATAATTTGCAGTCTCTGTGGGAGTAACAAAGAGGCGGAAGGACGGGGGGAGGGAGAAGCTGGGTAACAGTGGTAGGAAACACATGGTCACAGAGCCCAGCCACGCAGAAATTCCCATCAGGGAACAATGCTGCACCAGCTGGGAGGAGGAGAAGGTGACCTCAGGGCTTGCCTCTCCATTGCCTCGGGCCCATTGTTCTATTGTGTCCTTTGCAGGGAGTTCAAGGGGATAAACAGCATTTTCCAACAGAGCTTAGTCTCTAGGATGGTTTTCTACTCTTCTAGAGTTATTTGAGCAAAGAAATGAAGTCTTGATGCTCCCCATACCTGCTGGGGTGTGGGTTCAGCACGTGGGTTTGTAGAGGTACTCAGTCTGTCCCAAAGTGTCCTGCTGGCCTGGGCTGGAGGCTAGAAGGAGATGTGAGCAAACCCAGGAGTCCAGTGAAATGAAGGATGCTGTGCCAAAGGCTTGGCAGTGATCTTCAACCCCAACACCCCCAAACTGAGGCATCTCATATGATTGAGAGTGCAGCATCCTCTGCACCACAGCCATGGCCAAAGGCAGCCTCGGAGCCATGTCAGTGGTGGGAATGAGCCCAGGGCTGCTGAGGAACCACTGTGGTCCACCCCTACTCTTGTCTGGAGTGATTCATCCCTGCACAGCCCAGCCCCAAGGAAAAGATGATGGTCAGAGGACTGGCCAATGCTTCACCACAGGGATCTGGAGGAAGCAGCTATTGCATGGAAGCAGGGCAAACTTCATGTTCTAAATTAGACATAGAAATTAAAATTAAATGAGTGAAGTGTTGGGGTTAAACCCCCAGCCCTGAATGAGGGTTGGCAGATGGATGATGTCCACAGCCAGACAAGAAAGCCCCTCCTTATAGGTTTTCACCCAGGGCCTGGCCAGCCTTGGGTGGGAACTGATGAGGAGATCACCACCAGATGCCCCCAACTTCCACATGAACTTGGAGGTGGGGCCAGAAGGAACCTCTATAAGAGATGACTGCTTGCAGATGGTTGGGAGGTGAGTGTGTTGGGGTTGTGACTATGGGAAGGGCTCCCTGACTCTTCCCAGCAAGTGGAGTTCCTGGTATGGCAGGGCCAGAACATGAAGCTGTCTCTGAGTCCCTGGGATATCCCTGAGCTCCTGCCCTGGCTGTTCCCATGGCTTGGCTCCTCTCCTGGCTGCTCCCTTCTCCATGTCCCCTGTGGTGGGTGAGTGCATCCCTTCTTCCTGTCCACTGTGGTGGGTGAGTGCATTGACTTGTTCCTCCTTCTGATTGTCTGGCACTTTGGATCTCTGGTGTGTGATGTGGGAGTGGAGGGAGGAGTGTGGCTGCTGGTCTGTCTGTTAGTGATAATGTCATTCTGTGCTGGGCACGTGGTCAGCAGAAGAGGGAGATATATGCATTAAAAGCTTCATTTCCTTAGGTTCCCTAAGCAGCTCAGTGAAGGTGTCTGGAGGGGCAGCTTAAAGCACCTGAGTTAAAAGCCCAGCTTGAGCAGGTCTCATGCAACTGCCTTCAGAAGCCTTGCTGAGACAAAGCTCAGTTAGCAGCTGCCTTCACTTTTCCCCACTACACCTAGGCTTTCTCCAGAAGTAAAATGACCAATCTTCTCATCTCTCATCAGGCAGGACTAGTACACCCTTCTCCCTGTAAGCTGGTCCCCAGGACAGGATTTGGTGTTCTCCTCAAGGACACCCTGAGGTCTCCTCCCTGTCTGTGGCTCTGTTAAGTTTCTTCACCTTCATCATATCCAGGAATCTTGGGAACCCTCCTTGTACTATCTCCATATTGCTGGAGGAAGGAGGTGGCAGATTGGCAAATATAATATTTTGTAAAATAAACCCATCCTGATTCCAGCTGTTACCATAGGATCAGCCTGCTCTGGCAGAAGGAGATGGGCCTGTTTGATTTCAGTGTGCAAATACCTCATTTTTACCTCATAGATGTAAAAATGTTATTCAAAGTTCCTTAAATACGCTTCAGCTTTTTATCACCTTGCAGTCAGTTATTTTAGCACCTCCTTTTGGAGCTCTAGAAACTTAAAGCACTACAGAAAGTTGGTGCAGAGGAGTCTTTCACCACCCATGGTCCTTCTACTGTGGGAATCATCTTATTTATGATGGGAGCTCTGAACTGTGGCCTCAACAGAATAAAGGAGAGGAAAGGATGTGGGGGGAAGAAGTCACCAAGACTCAGTGACAGCAGGGACTATGAGGACTTGAACCCAGAACCAGCCTGCAGGGTTCAGTGACCCTATTTGAAAGATGTTATTTATCCCTCATCAATAAACATGAATTTTATGGAGCCCACCTCCTTGGCAGAGTGGAATGAGAGACAACTGGACAACTAATGATGGAGAGGGGGAAGAAAAATATGGATGTGGAAAGGAACTTGTGCTTAAAAAGAAAGGCAACAGAGGAAACTGGGAAACATAAAAGGGAAGTGATCAGCCAGGAGGGAGAGGGGAAGGGGGAAGCCCAGTGGCATGGAAAGGAGAGGAAGGAGAAAATGGGAGCTCAGTGGCATGGGGTTTGTGGAGCCTTTCTAGGCAAGGTTCTGCCAGCCAAAACAGCGGCGAGTCTGAAGTTGGTTGGGGATTGTTTATTTATTCATACCACAGGATGTAAACTAATATAGTTAAATTCCTCAGGGAAAGGAACGTTGACTTCTTTTATTATTTTAGTACATTTAAGAATACATCCATCCCTCTTTCCCCTGCTTTATAAAGTTTAAAAGGCTTCAAAGCCTCCAGAAAAACTTGCTACTGAATTCCTGCCTCTTCAGGGGTGAGAAACAGTTGTCACATGGAAGAGTGAGTGGTTGGAACCTTTGGTATCCAGATGTAAGACATCATCCTATGATGCTTCTTGGTTCATATTCAGGAGTGACATTGATTCTTAACCACTATATTTAAAGATTTTTCCAGGCAGTAGATGTGACTGATATTTAGATGAAATTAATCCCCCTGCTCAGGAAGCTCCACGCTCTCAGATCAAAATGTGTTTTAAGTTGGGGTTAATTGGAGAATGAGTATTTACCTTCAGCTCAGGTTTTGCTTCCTTGGCTTCAGTCTGTAAGTGTCGAAGGTTTCACTTTCCCAATGCAAAAATAAAATGAAAACAACGAAATCCTAAATTACATGCTCAGAATAATCTGAATGGAGAATTCTGTAAAATACAAATACTTCAGGAGGAAGAAAAACCCAGAACCTGCAGCTGAAAAACAAGGTCTGTGGGGTTGAGGAGGATAACCACCCTGCCATGCTGGGCGTGCCTCCAGCACTGCTTTCCCAAGCAAAAGAAAAAAAGTTAAAAAGACCTTTAATTGACCAAAATCCTGATTGTCTTTTCAGACACCCTTCTTGATGTGGTCGGAGATTGGAACCCTTTTGGAAAGCAACTTGACATTTCATAGCTTAGATATTTCCTCCATTGCTTTTGACTTTCAGGCCTCAATTATTTCCACCAGGAGAGCGCTTGCCAAGCTGATGAAATTGGAAGCAGTGGATGTTATAAAATACAGGTAGCTCCGGCCTCTGTGCGTGATGCTGCCTCGGGTGGTTTTTCATTTGACTTCTCACAAGTCCCTATGAAGGCTGGAGGGTGGTGTGGGCTCTGCTTGGCCAGAGCAGCTCCACTCATGAAGGGGAGCAGAGCTCCATCAGCCTCCGGACACGTGTGTCCAGGTATCGCCTCGAGCTTGGTTTCTAATCTGGAAAACTTCTTACAGTTCTTGCTGGGACAAATTATTTTTCCTGGTTGTAGAGGGAAAGGAGGGAAATCATTCTTGTCCCTCAACAGGTTTTGATGGAAATTATGTTCCTGTGCCAAATGATCACTGAAAATATTTTTAAAGAACATTTATGGGGAAAATGTTGCAATTTTCTGGCTTTTTGTGCCCTGTTTAACTTTTTGTGGGGATGGAAACGGGTAAACTTTCAATTTACTGCAGCCATCCTGTTTTACAGCTCAGGAAAACACCTTTTCCAGGGGCTTCACTGTCACACCTCTGTGTCACAACTGCACCAACACATCTGGAGCTGCTGGAGCTCAGCGCATCTAAAAAATTGGCCCAGGGAGTGATGCTTAAATATGATGGGCTCTAAATATACAGTCTCAGGGGTTCTTTATTTCTACCAGTGCCGAGTGAGGCACTGAATGGGCCTGAGACAGATGAGGAATTGTCTGGACACAAGGGAAAACCAGCTGAATCCTCTGTGCTAACCCTCAAAAGAGGGAGTGATGTAGGATCTGATTCTTGGAGCAGCAGCACTTCATTGTGCTGTCCCCATCCCCTGACCATGTCCAGCCAGTCCTGCAAAGTGGCCTAAACCAAATTCAATGTATTCAGAGCCAAATAATGTAAGCCACCTGCATTGAACAATGGCATGGATCCCATCAGGAGCCCATAGCTGGGGCAGGAGTGGGATGGAGGCATCTGGCAGCAATGCTTATCCCACCACCACTCTCCTGGGGGTTGGGGGCTGAGAGCCCTGACACTGCTCAAGGCTGTGCACATCATCCAAAATTATGTCATCTGGAGTAATAAGATGCAGATGCCCTGAAGCATCAGTGACTTGTTTAGACCTGGCAGAGCTGATTACAGGATTGATGGTCCCGCAGAGGAGCAATATCTGTCCTCTCTTCTGGGAGACACTGATCAAAACTAAAAGGAGCAGTTTGTCTCTGCCAGCAGTTGAAGCTGGAGGACATTTCTGTAGGAAGTAACAGTGATAAAACATCCTCTGTAGCATGTAAACAATTTTTCCCTATTCAATATGGTCAAAAATAAAGACAGGAGCTGTGTAAACACCTCCGAGTTGCCATGGCTTGTCTCTCTCCCGAGCCACAGAGCAGAGAGCTCAGCTCAGTACACACTGTAACTTCCTTCTGATCTGTGATCCAGCACAAATACAAACCCAAATCATATTTCCACGTAATCAATCCATGTTCTTAGAGAGGAAAAGAGCCCTTAACAGCTGACTAGGAGACCTTGGAGTATAACAGAGCTTTCCAAGTCCACAGGTGTGCCAAAACACTTCACCAACAGCGTGTGAGAAAGTACTCACATTGTTCCCAAACTATGGGAAAAACATATCCTGTTCCTATTTCTAAAGTGTGCCATTCAGAAGGCTCTCTGTGTTCTCCTCGGGGTGGGAGTGAGTTGTCTCTTTGCAGGCATCCCTGCTCGGGGGGTTGGGGACAAACTTTCGCTGGCTTCCGAGCATTGTCCTGCTCCCAAAGCAGCCGGGGAGCCCGCGCTGGCTCCTGCTCGGGCAGGGATCAGGCTCTGCCCCTGGGCTTGCTCTTTTGGGTTGGCTTCTAGCAGGAAAAATATTCAAAGGAGAGGTTTTGTTGAGCCTGTTGAATTCTCCTCCCTGTCCCTTCCCCACGTGGATGCTCTGGGGTGTGGTGATCCCTCCACTGCTGCTGAGCGGCCAGGGGATTACAGAACCAATGAAGGTTGCTGGATGGTGAGAGAGGGGAAAGAGAAAGACCAGAATAAACTCTGAGGATAGAAAACTTGGATCTTGTGGTTCCGTTTCAATGAGCAGCATAATAAGGGAAACAGAGAAGTGTTTGTGGAGAAACATGACAGATGCTTATTGCTTAATGGTAGTGAAGGGCTTCTACATTTTTGGCTAACGTGAGAGACTATCTATGATTTCCAGTTGAAATTTTTTGGAGATACAAGTAGCTTTCCTTCTCAGCAGGAAAAAAAAACAGCAGGAACAGGATCATGCCTTTTTTTTTTTTGGTTAAAAGTACCTTATAAAGTAACTAAGAAGCAAAATGGTTTTACTTTGAGAATTTCTCTTAAAAATCACTTAATTTTGACAATTCGATAGGATTGGCAGCCCATGATCACCTCTCCTTCCTCTGCACAAAAGATATCAGAGGGCAGCAACAAGATTCTACTTCTGAAGTGGAATCCCCACTCAGATATCCCCTCAATATCCCCAAAACATCTAGGACCTCTCTGCTGCTCCGAGATGTGCCATTCTTAATAGGAATATTATGTTCTGAGCAAAAATAATTGAAGTGGCATTTGAATTTTGAATGTGCATGCTACCTCAGTGGTGTCTAAAGTTTTATAACTTCAGATCATTGAAAGCTTCAAGCTCCTGAATCCCATAAAGGAAGCGAGGATACACCAGAGAGTGTAAAATCCTGGAGTTTTCACAATCTAGCTCAAGAATTGCTAACGTGGCACTCAAGCATCACTCGACCACCCAGCAGAACAGATGTGAGTGGTGTTAAGGCTGAGCTCACAAATGCTTTCTGTGGTGTCAGCCAGGCCACGTTAGAGGTTTCCTATCAGCTTGAGGGCAGCAAGAGGAGACCAGGCAACACTCCTGGCGGTGATGGAGACAGATCTGGCACAGAATCAACCCAGGAGAGTGAACACCAGGCGTCTGCTGCAGCACATCATGAGTTTTGATCTACTGCTGCAAGTTCTCACAGCAGATTTATCATAACCCGAGCCCAAGGTGAAGGCATCAGGAAGTGTCTCACCCTTTGTGGATGAGGAAAGGCATCTCCCAGCACTTAGCAGCCAGGCTGGACCAACTCAAACTTAATCATTCAGATATCGAAGCCACAATGAGTTCCAGCCTAGGCAGAGTTCATCAGAGGCTCAGGACACTCAGGTCATTAATTAATTCCCATCAACACCAGAACTTCCTTCATTTTACCAAGGTTGGAAAAGTACAGTAGCAAACAAAACCTGGGTATGAGTGAGAGTCCTCTCTGCAGGCTGGTGGGTGTGCTGAGCTGCTGGAGCAGTTGGTGGCATTACTTCCAGCCCATTGACATGATGGCTTTAATATTGCTGTTGTGTGTTCCAGGCACTGTGTTCTCCATTCCAAAACAGCAATTATTTTGCTATTGATCATTCATTTCCAGAGATCTAATTAGAAATGCATAACGCCACAGCAGCCTGTATTTTCAAACAGAAACCACTAATTTGGGTTGTCAGCTTTAAGATGACCGTTGTAGAAGTCTGAGAAGGAGGCAGGTCTAATTAGAAATGCATAATTTCAAACAGAAATCACTAATTTGGGTTGTCAGTTTTAAGATGGCCGTTGTAGAAGTCTGAGAAGGAGGCAGCTGTTTCCATGGGCTCGATCACCTTGCAGATGAGGTGAGCATGGTAATCACCATCACATTGGTTTCTTAAAATCCAGACTGATGTGGGTGGTTGTGAGTCAGAGATGCTCCGGAGCATGTGGCAAGAGGTGGACACCAACTTCTTCTTGGCTTTAGCCCCCAGTGTTTGACCCTGATGCTTGGCTTAGGGAAGATGTTTGGTTTTTTAATTGCAAGGCCAATTGTTGCAAAAACTAGGGACAACTGTAAGCAAAAGAACGGGTGCCCCCAGAGCAGAGCTCAAGCCCTGTGGCTTTACAGACCCAAACGCATCCAACACCAGCCACCCTGTAGGCAATTCCCACCTTGGGGAAGGCACCAGAATCTCATTTCCTCTGCAGAAGTTGGTAGCAGGAGAGATGGTGACTGTCAGATTCCCTTCTGGGGGGGACAGGACCAAAATCCACCCCTGCATCGCTAGCAAAACCAGGGAAGTGCCTTGTCCCCATGGCCCTGCTCCCAGCTGTGGAGCTGATGTAAATATTGCACAACGAGCCTTTTAAAAAATAATCATCTTTTTTTTTTTCCCTTTCACATTATGAGAGGCTAAGTGAAAGCAGCAATTTTTTAGGTTTATTTTGTTTTAAAAAAATGAACGTTAATGTTTATAGCAGTCTAGGAGCTGGAAACCCAACTTAAGAAACACTTAATGTTTAGATCTACTTAGTGGTTGGAAAAAACAACTTTTTAAACGCTCCAGCAAGTGGAAACAGCCACCCCTTGTAAACAAACCTTTAGCATGAAGATATTTCTCAGCAGCGGAAAACCTTAACTGCATGGAGACATATTTCTGAGCCCTTTTGCAGTGATCACAGGCTGCCGGCATAACCACGCTCTGTCAGCAGAGACCTCAACCATCAATGGAGGTGGAAGAAGAAAGAGTTTCCATACAGGATGCTCGCTGGATGTTTGTTTCACAATAATTTACTGTATTACACATCTAATTCGCATCCAGAGCGGGATGCGGTTCAACGCCACGTGACTCTAGTTTGGTGTTTTTAGGGTCAGGGAAGTTAAACCAACACAAACAGCAAGGAGCCGGGCACCAGGATCAAAAATATTGGTTGTTTTCTGCAAGTACAGTAAAATTTCCCAGCCATAAGATAAGCCTGCCAGCTATTTCAGCGGTGACCTTGAAAAAATAATACAACCTGCTGCAGTTGGTGTTTTGCCTCCAAAACCTCATTTCAAGCCCGGTCATGTGCTTGCCCTGACCGTGGGGTGAAGTGTCCTTGAGGTGAGCTATGTATGGGAATTTTATTTTCCCAAAGAAACGGTGGAAGTCCCATCATGAGACAATTAAATGCATCCGACTGGCTGTTGGCAGGGAAGTGGCAGGGATGAACTCATAGGTCTTTTCCATCCTTTGTGCTTTAAAACTGCTGCCTGGATGGGTCAGTGCAGGTACCTGCTGCTGCTCTTTGCTGGGGCAGCCACCAGAGCATCAGTCGTGACCTGCTGGGCTGTGTGGCAGCAGTGGGGGCTGTCCCCATGAGCATCAGCACTGTGAGCCCGGGAGGTTGTGTCCCCTTCTCCCACTGCCAAGGAGAAGTGGCCAAAGAGGGGAAGAACATCCCAGTGAGGTGGGAATCTTTGCCTAGCCCCAGCTCACAACCCTGCAGGATGGGAAGGGATGGGATTTAGGAAGTGCTGTTTCATCAACAAAGAGGTCGAATGTCCTGCAGCAGTGGGGCGAGATGCCCATGGACCCCTCACCCAAAATCAGGTCACCCAGTGCCCTCTGGCTCGTGGGCAGCGACCGCCTGGCACTGGTGGAGGCTGGGAGCAAAAGCCGAGGTCCGACACGCTCCTCCTGCTGGGTCATTTCCTTCGAAACAATTGGGAGCTTTGATCCTGCCATGTGAGCTCAAACCTGCTGCTGTTCTCACTGGGCACCCTCGGCGGGGCTAAAAAAAACCCCGCGCGGCAACCAGCAGCCGCTGACTAAGCCTCTGTCCTGAGCTTAGGTAATTTCCTCGCATAAATCTCTTCTCAAGAAGGATTTTAAACAGACTTTAACTAGTACCAGACTTCTCTCCACTGGATTTGATCCTGAGGAAATACCTGATAATAAACAAATAACCTTGCTGGGATCCTCAGCCTCGCCAGGAATGACGGTTGATTTAAAAAATCACTTTTTGCCTTTTCTTTTTCTTTTTTTCCCCCCCCTTCTGTTTTCTCACTTTACCCTTTTTTAGGTTAAAAAAATAAAAAAAATGCAAAGGGAATTGTATCCATGCAGGGCTCGGGAGGTGTTGCAGAACAAACAAGCCCCAGCAAGGTCAGCATCCACCAAAGGAGAGCGTTTCACTGCCCCGTGTCCACACTTCCAAAAAGACCTAAACCACTGCTGTATTCTATAGCTAATTTAAGATTTCCATTTGGATTTGGAGCAGCATTTATATGTTTCTGGTGATCTTACTAAAGCCAGGAAGATTCCTCAAGCTCCAGCATCACAGTGCTGCATCCTGTGGGAAGCTCAGGTACCTAAAATGTGCAGCAGGAGTACAGGGCTATGCACAATGTTTCCTCTTGGCCTCTTCAGCCTGATTTTCTAAGAAAATATGCCTGAAAATCAAACTTGAGGGTGTAAAAATCTTTTGCATCCCTCTGTCAGCTGGGTAGTGTCCTGTGTGTGAGATTATGCTTCGACTACCTCAATTCCCCCCACAGTTTCCTATGGAAAAAGCCAAATTCCCAGCTCCAAAGTGCTGGCCCAGATGACTCCTTGTTGGTCCTGTTTCAGCCATGGGTTGAGTTGTTATTAACACCGTTGTTGGATTTGTTGTTACAGTTTGTAAAGCCTCAGAATACGAGACTAAATAAACTTAGATTTATTACCCTAATGGCCCAATTTAAGGAAAATCTGTTTATATTTGTCTACCAGCAGGGAATGACTGAGAAGAGGAAAAACACAAGGCACGGTGGCTGGGCTCCACACCACAGTCCTTCTCCAGCTCCTTATGGTTGATGTCCCTCAAGCAGGTGAGGATGGATGTTGTCACCTATTGTCATTTATCCATGTATGGGTGGGATTTTAAAATCCCTGAGGACTTTCCTAGCTAGAAGCAGCATTCTGCAAAGGTGTCAAAGCTCACCAGCAAGGTGTCTGTGAGGTAGAAGGAGATTAATGTCTTCTGGTTCCTGCAATCTTTTGGGGACTTTTTAAGTCCCTTTGTTCTGATGATATGGGGTAGAATTTCAGTTTTTTCCATAGCCTAGGCATTTTCTCAGGAGAGGGGGATCGTGTTCTGGTGCTGATGTCAGAGCTGCCAAGGTTCATGACCCAGCACCCCCTTGGGAAAGCAAAACCTTCCAAAACAGCCTCATCTGGGGATTGGCCAAAGGGCTCAGCTGGGCTCATAAACTTCTGGGATACCCGAAATATGTCATCAGCAGTCGTGTTGATTAGCAAGATACAACTTCCATCACTTCCCAGTAACTCAGCCTTCATCTGCAGATCAGAGAAGTGTCTAAATCTGTGATCTGAGTCAAATTTTTAGTCTGACTTCCTGTGCTTAACCCTCAGATCCCTTCGGGCGTTTCGTGTCCCGGGCGTGTCTGTGGTGATGTCTGAAAGAGAAGCTCTCATCAAACAAGTGATTTATTATTCTCTAGCAGGGATAAACAAAGATGCTTAAAACCCTGTGGTTGTATCTGCTTTGAGGATTAAAGGGGGTTGGGGACAGTGATATCACTATTTATCAATTTATATGGTGGTAAAAATACCTGAAGCTGCAAGGAAGGTGTCACGGTTGTGATGAGTGGAGGTGTTGGGTCCATCTGAATCCTATCTAGAAGTGACCCCCCATGAACACTTCCACAGCCCCAAAGTCACTAACAGCAGTGAGGGATTTGACTCAGTTTTGATTTAAATCACATTCCCTTTACCCAGATATAGGCCAGGGCTTGGAAATTCAACATAATTTGCAAGTTGTTTGCACTGAATCTAGGTGGTAGCACCTCTGCTGCAGGTAGACTTCTGTTTCTTTCCAAGATCAAACTGTCACCATTTGACTTACCCCCTGTTAAAAAAGAAAAAAAAAAAAACTTTTTTTCCTACCAATTTAACTTCCAACAATATTTATGTATGTAAGATGTTTTCCTGACAGTACATAAAATTAAAAGAAGGATCATTTAGGAGAAAAAAAAAAAGGATCAGTAATATAAGCCCTCATTTGGGTCTGTGCCTCAAATTATATCTATTTGATTCTGACTTGCTGCCCAAGTTCCAGTGGAAACATTTTTTTTCCATTTAAAAAGCAAATTTCTTTCTTTGAAGGCAACCAAACTAGCAGTGTTTTCCTTCCTCTCTCCTTCTTTTTATCCAGCTGTGTCTATCACCCTTGCTGCTTAATTCCCTTTCTCTCCTAATCTAGTTTTATATTTTCTTTCAATAATCAGTTAATATATACACCTTTGGAGATGAGACAGTAGCTCTGTATTAGCTGGACTTTCAGAGAAGGATCCTTCTGTCTTATGCTCTTCTTCTGACATGCTGGAAGATGTTAAAGCCAAAAGGAGCTGCAGAATGTGCAGTGGAAGCTGCACAAACTCGTGGGGAACAGGACAGTTGCTGCTGGATGGCTTCAAAGAGAGGGCAGGGACAGGCTGGTTGGGATGAAGATGTGCTTGGTGATGTTTTGAGTTGCTCATGGGAGACTCCAGATGTTTTCTTTTCCCCCCTTCTTTGTGCACCAAAGCTTGGGGCTCAAACATGTCACTTTAGGAGCTGTTTGAAGGTATCTTTCCTTCTCCTGAGTTAATGATGGGCTCAGAATGAACCTTGTGCCTTAGAACTTTGCTGCTTAGATGTAAACACAACTGCCAACAACTGATTTGCTCCATGAGGTCCAAACACACGCACAGGTTCAAAAGACATCCATCCATTTACATTCCTTCTTCATGCTTGAAAAAAAATAAACCATATTTAGACTGCTTACTGTGAGTGTCTCACATAATCATGAAAAGCAGTTTCAAAGGCCAAGAAAGAACTGAGCAAGCGTTGCAGGGTTGCCAGATCTTGTCTGCACTGAGTGAGGAGTGCTGGGGGATCTCAGCAGAGCTCAGAGGTGCTGGGAGGAAAAGCTCCAAGACCCCCTTTCATCTCATCCAAGACAAATATTCCAGAAGGCAGAAAGGAATACCTCTGCTATTGCTTTTCATTGTGTCTTTTTGAAGATGTGATATACTAAGACTTCCTGTAATGACATGGAATAGCTGGAGGGGGAAGAAGGGGGAAGACAGCAAAAGAAAGTCAGAAAAATTCATTCATTTAAATCTGTCACTAAGACTTTTATGAGCCAACCTGTAAATAACTCCACAGTTACTGTAACTTTGTGTAACTCACCTCAAACCCCACAAAGCTGAGGGACTCTGTGTTTTTCCTCTTGCTTCTTGCACATGAAGTGCTATTTGAGACACTAAGAGTCTGTAAATCTGCCTCTGTGGCACGGCACCAGATTTGAGTGGATGAAACATGCTCCCCGTGCCAACAGACATGCCTAAAATTAGCACCAAAGATATTGGATTCTCAAGTGCTTTATTCCCTTTTTCCTCTCACAACAAGACTGGGTTTTTGGCTTGCTACTGAGGACTAGTTAATAATATTAGCCTGTGGTTACTGCACCACTAAAACAAACCAGAGTTGAGCACCTTTTGCTCGTGAGCTGAATAACAAGAGTGCTCCCCCACCCTCCCCAGCACCCACCCCTGGAATCACCCTCCTGGGATAACTGGACAATGTTGTTCAGGAGCCAGTGGACTTTGAGCTTTGCCATAATCCTCTGCAGATGGCAGGAGAATGTAAGCCTGAGAAAGGTAAAGTGGCTGGGTGGCATCTGTCCAGAAGTCATCACGGGCTTGGGGACCCTGTTAATAACCCTGTGCTGTTGTGGATGGGTTTAGAAGTCCTCATGAGCCATGTCCCACCAGTGTCTCTCCTGGCTGCACCTTTCCCTGCCTGTGTGAAAGTGGAGATGGTTCAAGGTGTTGGTGCTGGTGGGACATGGGTGAGGGGAATTCATTAGGTAGTGTGGTGGGTCTGTGGTCATGCAGAGAGGTGGCCACCTCCAGATGCTATTGCATCCCAGTGTAGCTGTTTGATGTTGGATGGGTTCTCCAGATGCTATTGCATCCCAGTGTAGCTGTTTGATGTTGGCTGGGTCCTCTGGAAGTGCATCTCTTTGGTCTCCATGTGTGTCAGGGAGCCAAGAGTGGACTCAATCCCATGCTTGCATCCCAGCTGCAGTCAGGATCCCAGCTGGTAGACAAGCTTGGGAGCTGGAGCTCCCTGAGGAGCAAAGTCTGTCCCATCCCTTCAGGAAGGTGGGATAGCTGCAGGGTCTGGGTCCTACAGGGCTTTCCAACATGTGCTGAGTTTCATGAAGGTGGTGTTTGATGCCTTCAAAGGGTGGTGATGCAGTGCAGACAGCAAGCATCAACTGGTGGGACATCCCTCAGAGCAAGGGGAGCAATGAGAAGAGGTAACTCAAGGAAAATGTGATCCAGAGAATGGAAAAACTGCAAGAATAGAGGCAAAGTGCCACTGATTTTTCATAACCTGATTCAAAGAGCTCCAGCATCAGATGCTGTTTCATACCAAGATTCCAAAAAATCATTGGAGGCAGCACAGGTATTGGAGGAACACCCAGCACCAACTTTCTCTTGCACTTAACCCATGGAAAATACAACTTAATACCTCATACCTTGGGAGACTGAACTGACCCCAACTGGCCCAGCTTGTCCAGAGGCATTTCTGCAAGCCTGACCTATTAAATAGTCCTCTTTTTTGTTATTTCACATCAAATACTTCCCTTTCTCCTTTTCTAATGAGATATTTGGCTGGCCAGCACGTAGGGAACAGAGAAATTCCATGACATCATTTGCAGGTGGGCCAGGCAGAGGTATCTTTACTGTCAGGTTTTCATTTTATTAGACATTAGCAGAAAAAAATAACTATTGAAAAAATCATATTCTGACAAAACTCCAGCCCAACAGCAGCAAAATTTCACATAGTCATCTACTCCAATAGATTAGCAGCTTTTAGAAGCCAAAAGACTTGGTTTTTTTTAGAAAACTTTTTAAAAATCTCTAAATCTCTTGGAGTTTTTCAATCCCAGAATAACTTCTGAAGTACAGGGATGCTTTTCTTTTTTAATCTTGTCAACAATTCCAAGTACAGATTTGTACTGGAGAAATCTGAGCGTCTGCCTCAGGTTCAGATAAGTGTAGGAGAGTTGGCATCTCTGTCTGGCTAAATTAATCCTCCAAACTCAACTCAACCATGGAGACCCCATAAATTTTGGTAGGACCATAGGAGGAGGCATTCTGACTCCAGCATTTCAACCTTGGGTCAGGCATAGCAATGTCATAACACAAGAACAGCCTTAACATTTTCCATCCTTTCATAATCGTGTCAGGGCTCTTCAAATAGCAGTAAATGTTGTAGGGTTTTTTTTTCTCTGTCCCAAATAAATTTGACCAAACCCTCTGGTTTAGCAATGTAGCATGCATTGCAAGATGATTTCTGCTGATAACACTGACAAACTGTTCCTTGTATAAAACCTGCTTCTGCAGGTTTGGTTTTCAATGGAAGAAAGTCAATGTATGCTTAAATTTATTAAGAGATTCCTGAGTCTCAAACTGGCTTTCTGCAGGGGTAAAGGTGGGACAATATTTTAGAAAATCCAAAGTTCTTTTCAGCTTAGATGGAATGGTGAGTTCCTGAGTTAATGTAGGGTGAGGGTGCAGGCTAGAAAGCTGCAAGTAAGATTGAACTTGTTATTAGTGGGCTGAAAATATATGGAGGGGAAATCTATCATCTTCATTTTCCGCATGATTTCAAAGAAAAAAGAAATGACTTTCAGTTAAAGCTCTGAAAAAAAAGATCACCTCTAATTCCATAAGTTATGGATCTATAAATCAGTGGAATAATATAGAGCTGGCCACAAGGCAAATATATCTTCTAGCACCAGGGACTATAAGGGAGATTCTCTCATTCAAGAGTTGTTCATAATTCACCATAATTGGTGGGAAAGTGAAGGTTGAGACAATTTAATTCCTTCACAATTGGCAATGTTATTATTTCAGAACAAAAATATTGAGCTATATGAAAACCAGCTGGTGTCAACAGAAACCATCACTGGGGTCAACCAACAGCTTGGTACAAGTGGAGGTTGTTTGAAAAGCCCCAGGACTGAAAGGTTCCCTGGTTCCAGCCCAGGCACAGAAGCTTCACTTGCAAGGGGGATGGTGCCACCCAAACGTGAAGCTGCTTAGCTGATGTCTTTACCCTTTTTTTTCCTTATTTTGTGTTTTCATAGAGTTTTGAGAACTTGGCTGTTTGCAGTCAGTGTGGTCTTGGTGACCAGGAGACTTCAATCCCAGAGCTGTGCAAAGGGACTCCTGAAACTCCAGGAGAAAAGACATCTTGAGCAGCTTTAGATGGATGCTGACTGTTAGAACAGGGCTTTGAGCAGGGCTGAGAGGGGGGTGGCACCTTGTTAACCCCTGTGATGAGCAAACCCCAGGCTCTGTGCAGCCTCAAGCATTCAGTAAAGGAAAAAAAGCCAGAGCTTTTCTTCTTGGTGCTTTGAACGTCGCTGTAGATGACTGAGTGATGTTTCCTGGGAGTAACTGCAACTCTGCTCAGGAGATCACAAGTTTTAGAATCCTTTTTTTTTTTTTTAAAAGCTCCTGGGTCTTTACACTCACCTGAGTCTTCAGAGAGGCTCAGATCAAACCTCTGCAAAATCAAACCTTTCCCTGAGCACCTACCATGCCTTGGAGGGGAGGGGGGGGGCTTCTGTTTAACTTCTTGACACTTGATGCTTTTTCATCTCCAGCCAGAACAGGAACCAAAGTGAAAAAAACTTAATCCTTGCACATCACTTTTTGTGGCAGCAGCTCAAGCAGGAGCCTGTCCCCAGGAGAGCAGGGGGGCTGGCTTGGCAGGCTCAGGCAGCTGGGAGCTCTGGGTGCCCTTGCAGAGAGGTAGGTGAACGTGGGAGAGTTTGTGTGAACCCAAACCCTCCTCAGGAGCCTTTTGAGGCCTGTCTGTCATCCCTGCTGCCATCAGATGTGTATCCCCACATCAAAGCCCTGTCAAGGCTGCTGACTTCCTACTAAGGAAAACAAGGGAAAACAGATTTTCGGGGTGTGTTGTTTATTTTAACATGTTTCTAGTATTTGATTGATATTTTTTTTTTTTCTAGAAGTAAGCCTGAGGGGGATGATTTGTTTTATCAGGAAATGAGAATAAATTTACTGGAGCAAGCTCAGGCAGCAGAGGTTGGTGCTGTCTCAGTGCTGCTGCTGCGGGTACCCCAGTGCCCTGAGGCTGCTGGTGGAGCTGGGGCAAAGCTGCTGCTCTGGGCAGAGCTTCTGCTCAACCACGCAGGGAGGGAAGGATTGGTAAAGGGGATTGTGCTGCTAGAAGCTGGGTAGTCTTAAGCAAAATGGAGCAAAGTCTCCTCAGACTGAGATGCCTGAAATCAGCCCACTTCTTAAAAATTACAGTCCAGCTGCCTTGGTGGAGATTTAAGGCAGAGCTGTTTGCTCTGGGCATTTGGAAGTCAGCATTTAGTGAATGGCTCACAGATCTCCCAAGGACCTTCATGACTTTATAGGACTTTTCTTTGGTCATGGAGGGCTTACAAATAGTTTCTCATTCCTCTAGCTATTAAGAATCATTAGTTCCAACATAATCATCTTCAGTGATCCCCAGGCGTGTCCATCCTGTACATTATAAGCTGAAAACTGAAATGTGAGGGTCTCACAGCCCGTGCTGAGCATCAGGAGGCAACCCATGAATGCAGGCTGTAGCCCAGCTTTATTTTCCTCCAGGCTCGGGTGTGCAGCTTCTCCACATCTCTGTGTAGTGCTGCCCCATCACTCCTGCCTGCTCCCAAGGATGTCACACGCAGCTTGAAACTGCAGCTCCTCCACCACTTGTCACTCAGCCGCCAGCGAGATTCATTAGCGCGGGTAAACACAAAGCCTCCAATTAGTCACAGAAAGTGAAACAGCCTTTCAGAAGCATTCAGATTGGTGTGAAGGGGTGAATCACAGCAGAGATAATATCCAGAGCAATTTTCGCTGAAAGAGCATGAATTACTGGCTGTGAGCAGAGCCTGGAAGAGAGAGCGTTTGCTGCACACCACAGGGATGTATGAGGGATATTTCCCCTGGGCACTGGAGTCAGCATCCCTGGAGGGGTTCAAAACACAAGTAGATGTAGCACTTGAGGCTATGGTTGGGAAATATTGGGGCAAAGGTTGGACTTGATGATCCTAGAGGTCCTTTGCAACCAGAATGATTCTATGATTCAGGCCCATGCGTTTTATTTGCTGAGTTATTTACTCAGAGCAAAATGAGGGCAAAGGCAGCAGCCACTGTTAGGGGCTGGATTGAAGATGAACTTGCCTCAACTTGAGGCACGTGAGACAAAAAGGAGGTGTGGTAGAGTCAGGAGTCCAAAACAATGTGCAGAAAATCAGTGAAGCTTCAGTGTCCCCTCTGCAGACCCACTTCTCCCTGTGTCTAAAGGCACTTTACAAGGGCTTCACTCACAGGGGACATCAGCCCTGGGATGCTGCAACTTTCCTGACTTGCATATTTGTTCTTTTCATGTGAAAATTTAGGAAAATGGCTTTTCAACCATTAGTGATAAAGTTGTAGGGTGTTCTTGTGTATGCATCCATAAAATTCTGACGGTGGCATCAGTTATTAAACCTGCAGAATCTTCAACTTTTTGAATGGTGGATGAATGCTAAAGTTGCCAGCTCTGTCCCAGTTCTTTTTTTCTCTCTGGAATACAGTGATAGGGATCTTAGAAGAAGAACTTGACTTCTTCTAGGTTTGCATAGAGACTTTCCTGAAAGATTCAGAAGAAAGATGGAAAAAAAAGAAGTCAGGACTAATTAGGGGATGAGGGAGTTAAGGAACCTGCAGCTTGAACTGCTCTCGAGGGAGACAGGAAAGCCATAGAGATTTGGCACTAAGTGCAGATCCCAAAAATTAGATCATAGCACATAATTATCCTCCAAACCGGTGCCGGTGCCAAAATCTTAATATCTGGGATTGTTATAATTTGAAGTCATGTAGGAAATCCAGGGTTCCAATCAATTGCATTCCCATGCTCAGCAGCTCCCTGTCGTTGCCCGTTCCACAATAAAACGTAGCTGGCATTGTGTAGGGA